>NC_046317.1:37127680-37428930 GCF_009819535.1 Lacerta agilis
GAACATAGCAGGCTGGGCTAGTTGCTTATCCCGCTCTTCCGATATTCCTTTCTACCGTCAAAACTTTAGTATTATTGCCCTCCAGGAGACTTGGGCAGCTGAAAACCCAATCTTGGAAGGATATCACACATATGCAGTAGGGGCGGTCGCAGGTAAAGGCCCAGGGAGGCTCAAAGGGGGGTTATGTATACTGATCTCATCACACTTAAATGCCCTATGCAAGGAACTATCCCCGCTAGAGCAGCTTGCAATGGCCCTACTCATCTCCTGGAGAAATTGCAATCTCTTAATCATTAACGTCTACATTCCCCCAACCTCAAAAAAAACAGATATCGAGAGTAAATGGACAAAACTGGCCTCATATGTCAGGACACTGCAAGCAGACTATCCAGGAGCAAAGGTCCTGCTGGCGGGTGACCTGAATGCAAGATTAGGGCCGGATGATCCCAGTTTAGAAATCAAATACAGGTATACAATCGGTTACCTAGCTGCCTCCGACCCAGAAACCTACCAACTTCCAAGGCAATCAAAGGATCAATACTCTAATTTCGCAGGTGCTTGTCTCCTTAAATTCTCACGACAGCTGAGTCTCCCTATTCTAAATGGGTGTACCAGCGGCGATATTCCTGGGGAATTCACTTACATGTCTGGGGCAAAAACAAGCACAATCGACTACATGCTGGCAGATAAAGAACTCCTACCAATAATCGAACATCTAAAAGTACTTCCATTCATTGAAGGGGACCATTTTCCCTTACACCTGCAGGTAGCACCAAAAATCGAATCTCCCTTCCTGAGGACAATTTATCCCGCTGAAATTACTGCCTTAGAGCGACCTGGCTGCAGAGCTAAATGGTCCCAGGCCCTCGGCCGCAGATTGAAGGAGATCCTATCCCCTGGAAAACTTAGTACAATCTTGAATGGCACGGGGCCCAATTCCATGTCTGAGGACCCAATCTCTGCGTATGATAGCCTACTTCAAGAATTAAAACCGTACCTATTCAACATCACAGGGAAAAAGTTTAACAAACCGCCAATACCCAACAAACCTTGGTTCGACCACTCTTGCCTGGAAGCTAAGAGAGCCCTTCAAAATGCATACAAGGCAGCCCTGACAGCCGAAAAGGCGGATAGATTAAAAGCCTACCTTATTGTCCGCTCCCAAAAAGAAGAGTACAAAAAGCGTATAATTCAGCAAAAGAATGCTTACAGCAGAAAATGCTGGGCGGAATTAATCAGCGCGGCGAAATCCAAAGATCAAACCCTTTTTTGGAAATTAGTGGCCCCTGGCATCCGCATGACCAACGCTTCTCTTATCTCACAAATCCCTCCAAATCTCTGGGTCTCGTACTTTCAATCTCTTTATGACGACATTGTACCATCATTTCAGACCTGCAAAATAGAACTACTGGCAAAATGGCCCCCAGTAACAGTATCTGAAATGGAAACCTACATTAACCAACTAAAATTGGCTAAAGCCCCCGGCCTAGACGGAATAACACCAGAAATGTTAAAAGCACAAGTGGAATGGTGGGCACCATTTCTAGCTGCCCTCTTCACACATATTGATGACTCTGGCCGTATCCCCAGAGATTGGGGAACAGCGATAATAGTGCCACTTTACAAAAAGGGTAATAGACGGGACCCAGCAAACTACAGGCCGATTAGCCTACTAAGCGTGACCAGCAAGCTTTATGCAAAGCACCTTCTCGCCAAGTTTTCAGACTGGTTAGAGAAGGAAGACATCCTCGCTATCGAACAAGCGGGATTCAGACCCGGCCGGTCCACGTTGGACCACTGTCTCACGTTACATCATCTCATAGACAAATACAAATCAAGGGAGCAGGCCTCTCTGTATGCCGCCTTCGTAGATTTAAAAGCTGCATTCGACACCGTGTCCAGATCCAGACTCTGGAATAGACTGCAGGACACATCAATCGACAAACGGCTCCTATTACTAATCCAGGCACTTCACGCAAATACGGCCCTCAGAGTTAGGTGCAGCCACCAAGGGCACCTAACAGACCCCATCAAAACATACAAGGGCGTCAGACAAGGGTGCCTTTTGGCTCCACTACTTTTTAACTTCTACCTTAACAACCTAGTAGCTGCACTAACTGATTTGGATTTCCACCCGCCAAAGCTCGCAAACCGGCACATTCCCGTCCTTCTATATGCCGACGATGCGGTTATCCTATCCAGAACACCAGTCGGTCTCAAAAGGGCATTAAGGAGGCTTGCTATATATTGCGAAAGAGAATGCCTCAAAATCAATTACCAAAAAACTAAGGTAATAGCGTTTGGGAAAAAAATCAAAGCCCAGAAGCTGGGAACTACAAGGACATAGATTAGAGCAAGTTTCCAACTATAAATATCTCGGAATGGCAGTACAGGCCACAGGAGCAAATAAAATGCATATAAATTCTGTTGGAAGCTCAGCCGAAAAATCCGCAAACTGTATTCTCAAATTCTACAGAACACAGGGGGGCTTCTTCGTTCCGGCGGCCCTTAAGTTATTTAAGGCCAAAGCGCTGGCTCAGCTCCTCTACGGAACCTTTCTAGGCCCGTCCTCCTCTTTCTCTCCCTTGGAACGTGTACAATCTAAATTTCTCAGAGCCCTCCTGCACGTCCCCAAATGCGTATCCAACGCATGGATCAGACTCGAAACGGGAATGATGAGTGTGGAGGCTTCAATACGCCTAACATCAATTTATAAATGGCTGGCTCTAAATCTGAAACCCCAAGGGATTGCACCACTGATCCTTTGCGATCAGTTTCAGTCCGGGTGGCAGTTAGCGGTCCTGAATTCTCTCCAGAATATGGGCCTTTCCCCCCAAGCCCTCTTAAAGATGGATCCAAGGCAAGCTAAAGTAACAGTCAGACAACGACTCAGTGACATTGAAAGACAACAGGACTGTTCAAGATGCCCTGAATACAGAACAGGAGAAATCGAGAGATACATAGCTGCCCCGGCACCTTACCTCTCCTTTCTCCTGTCAAAAAACTCAAGAAGGGCGTTTACTCTTGCCAGAAGTGCGGCATTGCCCACACCAGTGCTGGAGGGGCTCTATAAAAAATCCCACACGCCCAAAGACTCTGCGCATGCCCACTAGGGGAAATAGGAAGCCCTGAACACTTGTTCTTCAGATGCCCTCTATATGAAGAAGCTCGAAGGGAGATCATGGACCCCATACTGGTGAGGTTTGCAAGCCTCCCAGAAAAGCAGTTATACAACCTGCTCCTGTTAGGTAAAGACCCGATGATTACCAGGGCGGTTGCCAGATTTTGTGTCCAAATTTGCAGATATAGACCTTCTTCTCAGCCCATCTAAGTTTCTCCTCAATGGAATCTCGAGCGAGCCGGGCTCAGCCTTCTGCAGCCACTATTTTAAATCTTTAACATTGTAATGCAATTAATAATTTTCTTTTAAATCTTGTTCAAAGAGTTTTATATATGTAACATCCCCAGAAAGTGTTTCGTCAAAGGGATCCGCTGTATTTATTTTTATTTTTACTTTACCTCCTTTTTAAGAGCTGGTCTTTGACCGTAATAAAGAATGATTTGATTTGATTTATTGTGACTAACCTTGGGTTGTTGTTGTTTTTTAAACCAAGGAACACAACAACTTGTTAATCTAATTATAGCTACTCAGCTTATCCTAATTTTAATTATGGAGGTTAGATCTAAGGCTAAAGAGCTCATTACAAGGCAAGGCTTTAAAAAGTACCGTATTTCCCCCATAAGACGCCCCTATGTATAAGACGCCCCCTATTATAAGAAGGTGGGGGGAAAAAAAGATGGCCCCTGTGTATAAGACGCCCCCAAATTTTGGACATTATTTTTATGGGGGAAACCTAGTCTTATACACTGAAAAATATGGTATATTATACAATGAAGGCTTCCAGAAGCCAACCATCAGCATCCTCGTTATAGCACTGGTACACTCTTCCATTGGACAGGAGTGAGCCCTTCGCAGCAGTAGCCTATGGGTTTTGGTTTCTTCTTCATCTTCATCAGAGCCAACCAGTTGCTTATGAGGAACTCATGAGCAAAAGCCCTCTCCTGCTGTTGTGACCCACAGGCTAACATTCTGACCCTGGAGGTACTATATTGCTAGTAGCCACTGATAGCCTTATTCTCTATGAATTTGACTAATGACCTGTTAAACCACCTAAATCGGTGGCCATAGTTTATGTGTGCTGTGTGAACTGCTATCTCCTTTTGCTATGCTTGGCTCAGTGATTCTTTGCTGACTTGGCTTTCTTCCCACTCACATGAAAACTGAATAGCTTGCTCCAGGCACAAGGGAAGCTCATTCTGCAGCAAGATGGAACTTCAAATGACCTTACTGTGTTGTGAGAACAGCAGAACAATCTCAGACACTCAACCTTTATTTATTAAAATGTTTTAATACCAACTTTTGGCCCTATAAAGACAATTTGTGAAAAGAAAAGGCAAAAAAGCAAGTTAAAGGGAACCAGAATTACATCAAAACATTAACAACTCGGATGAGGAGAGTTAGAAGCTCCTCTGATGACTGAGGAACAACATATCGACAAATAGCATGTAGTAGTGACTGATGCCTGATAATTTATAACTTTTGGGAGTCCATGTTTTAAGGCTGTAGGCATTTTGTCTGAGGTGAAATTGGTGTGTGTGTAAATAAGACTCTTCTGTACTTTTCCCCATTCTCACTCACAAGTGACAGATAACTACTTCAGTGGGGAGGGACAGATTTATTTATCATGTGAGAGATTTATTAATCACTGAAACCATACAGTAAGAATAAAAGCAAATAAAACAAATAGCACAATTCTAAAAAAAATAAAATAAACCCAGAGCTGCTCACAAATTCCTGCATTGCAGGGGATTGGACTAGATGACCCATGGGGTCCCTTCCAACTCTATGATTCTATGAAGTAAACGTGGACTTCTGGGAAAACTTGGAGAAACAGAAAGGCTTTTTAGTGTTGGTGCTGGTATGACCTCAATGAACAGCGTGTTCCACCTGAACCTGCATGGAAAGACCTGGTCCTGACTATCATGGGACAAACTAAAATGTCTCTTTGCCCTGGAATTAATTTCCCTCTTGTACAATAAGAAGTATGGTGTGTGTGGGGGGGGGAAGCTTTTTTTTTCTTGAGGCCAAGGGGATTTTCAGAGGCATTTATAGGTTGTTCCATGGTAATCTTAAGTGCTGTGGCATTTTTTTATTATTGTGACTTCAATATCCAGGAAAGTGAGGCTCATATCAAAATTAATGGCTTTATCATGTGCCAGAGTGAACTTTCCCACTTATCACATTGATCCTGTGGGTATTATTTGTTTTGTCTTCTCTTTTGTGGCATGGCTTTCTGGAATCATTAATTTTGCTAAATATATCAAGACTGCAATCCTATACACACCAACCTGGGAGTAAGCCTTATTGAACACAGTGGAATTTATTTCTGAGCAAACTTTTGGTGCAGCATGTTTGGGTAGTTCATGACCTCACCTTCTAGCACAACCCAAACCTGGACATATGGACTAATCCAGGTGTTGACTTGAGGCTTGTTGGATCTGCTTTGTTACTTATTAGAACCCCAAGATGTAGCCAAGTACAAAAAAAAGTTAGAATTAAAATAGCAGGGTCCCCATTGTTGTTCAGTCGTTTAGTTGTGTCTGACTCTTCATGACCCCATGGACCATAGCACGCCAGGCACTCCTGTCTTCCACTGCCTCCTGCAGTTTGGTCAGATTCATGTTGGTAGCTTCAAGAACCTGTCCAACCATCTCGTCCTCTGTCGTCCCCTTCTCCTTGTACCCTCAATCTTTCCCAGCATCAGGGTCTTTTTCAGGGAATCTTCTCTTCTCATGAGGTGGCCAAAGTATTGGAGCCTCAGCTTTCAGTGAGCACACAGGGCTGATTTCCTTAAGAATGGATAGGCTTGATCTTCTTGCAGTCCATGGGACTCTCAAGAGTCTCCTCCAGCACCATAATTCAAAAGCATCAATTCTTCGGCGATCAGCCTTCTTAATGGTCCAGCTTTCACTTCCATACATCACTATAAGGAAAACCATAGCTTTAACTATCTGGACCTTTGTCGGCAAGGTGATGTCTCTGCTTTTTAAGATGCTGTCTAGGTTTGTCATTGCTTTTCTCCCAAGAAGCAGGCATCTTTTAATTTCGTGACTGCTGTCACCATCTGCAATAACTGGCTAATAACAAAGCCAGGGGAAGTGATGATATTCCAGGTGAACTATTTAAAATTTTAAAAGATGATGCTGTTACGGTGCTACACTCAATATGCCAGCAAGTTTGGAAAACTCAGTAGTGGTCAGAGGATTGGAGAAGATCAGTCTACATCCCAATCCCAAATAAGGGCAGTGCCAAAGAATGCTCCAACTACTGCACAATTGCACTCATTTCACACGCTAGCAGGTTATGCTTAAAATTCTACAAGGCAGGATTAAGCAGTATGTGGGTGGAGAACTCCCAGAAGTGCAAGCTGGATTTTGAAGGGACAGGAACCAGAGACCAAATGAAAACATGTGCTGGATTATGGAGAAAGCTAGAGAGTTCCAGAAAAAAACATCTACTTCTGCTTCATTGACTATGAAAAAGCATTGTGATTGCGTTGACCACAGCAAACTATGGCAAGTTCTTAAAGAAATGGGAGTGCCTGATCACCTCATCTGTCTCCTGAGAAATCTCTGTGGGACAAGAAGCTACAGTTATAACTGGATATGGAATAGCTGATTGGTTCAAAATGGGGAAAGGAGTACAACAAGGCTGTATATTGTCTCCCTGCTTATTTAACTTATATGCAGAATTCATCATGTGAAAGGCTGGACTGGATGAATCCCAAACTGGAATTAAGATTGCTGGAAGAAATATCAACAACCTCAGATAAACTGATGACACAACCTTAATGGCAGAAAGTGAGGAGGAATTAAAGAACCTTTAATGAGGGTGAAAGAGGAGAGCACAAAATAAGGTATGAAGCTCAACATAAAAAAAAAGATCATGGCCACTGGTCCCATCACCTCCTGGCAAATAGAAGGGTCCCCACTAGCAGATTCTTAACCAGGGATTAATTTTCAATAGCAAAACAACTGTGTTAACAGACCTTTCACATAAAAATCCACCACTAGTTAGCATTCTTCAATCAACAAACATTTTATTATTGTATCAACTGGGAGTCAGATCACTCAGCTATCTCCCAGTTGATCTCAGCCCTGCCCACCCCTGATTACAACAGTTGGTGATGTTGGGATCATCCTGCATATTGTTAAAACTTTTGCAGGTTCCTTCATGTCCTATATGCGGTGGGCCTGACTTTTGTCTACACATATCCTCATTTTAGGACAGAGCTGAATGTTTTCCAAAGATAACATCTTTTCAGCACACAAAGCGGCTCTGGGGGAAGCTTCTAAAAACCTAGCTACTTTATTATTTATGTCCCTATTTTCAATTTAAGGAAATCAACAGAGCTTACAAGAACAATGCATAAAACAAAACAAAAGTTCAAAGAAGCCAGTGAATTGAAATAGTAACACCATACTAAAACACCAATAAACAGCAGTATTAAACCTTCTGGCATTTAATTATCACAACTGTGAGCATCAGTTACAATTAAAATACCCAAGAAGAGTCCTGCTGCATGACCACTGTGAGAACAAGATGCTGGAGTAGATGAGCCAAGTGCAGTCCCAGTGCAGTCATATACCGTAGATTTGCTTAATGGCATTGTGATATTGGCAGTTTTATTTCCACTCCCTCTCCCAATGATCCTAACATGGAATCTACCTTTTCCATAGCTACTACACAGAGGGTCAACATTCTGATTCCAGCTATCCACTGCAATCCCAAAGCCCTATTTCTGGTTAGTTGCTGCCAGTTCAGACCCATGAATGTATATGTGGAATTAGCTTTTTGTTGTCGTTGTTGTAGTATGCATCACACCGAATTGCATTTGCCATTTTCCTGACAGTTGGAGCTCTTCAGAATCTATATTTGTTTTAAACACCACAAACAATTTGGTATCATGAGCAAACTTGGCTACCTCACTGCCTCAACCCCAAGTCTCGAACTTTTATGAACAAATTAAAAAGTACAATTCTAGTACCAGTCCTAGGGGGACTCTACTTCTATGTCCCTCCACTGCAGAACATGAACTCTCTGCTTTCTTAACTAGTTACTGATCCATAAGAGGATCTACCCTCTTATTTCATGACTTTTAATCTTACTTAGGAGCCTTTGGTGAACCATTTATCAAAAGCTAAGTGTCAGGGAAAGAGTGCCTCCTCGTGAGGAGGAGGGGGAGAGAGGGCAACAGCCCAGAAATGGGGGGAGAGAAAGTGACTCATCAAAGGAAGAGGGTTCACTGTGTTATAGGGAACCACAGCCAATAATCTCCATGGACACTTCATCCTCACCCAGCCCCCGTCATGAAATATCTCCTGAGGAAAGGGAGGTGCCAGAGCTTGAGAGGGAAGGACAGAGACCCAGCACCGTCAGCCACAGACAGGCAGAGGGTGAGATGCCAGTTTCCGGAGGAGGACCAGCAGAAAGGGGGAAGAAGGCGATGCAAACGTCATCTAAGACATGCCATAGGCTGTGCTGTTGGCGGGCAAACAGACACCTCCCAGTTCCGGAAAACTGATACTGATTGAGCAGACATTGTTTTGCAGAGCTCTTGCTGTAAATAGCTAAGGCACAATAAATAGTATAGTTAATGCACGGTGTCGGTGGTTACTCATGAGCAACACACTACAAAGGGGACGAGACCCTGACACTAAGTAAACATTTATCAGAAGTAGACCTAAACAGACATTGAGATTTTTATTTTTAAACTATATGCTTATTCTAGGTATCTGGTTTTAAATGTTTGGTGAATTGGTTGGTATTTTAAATATGTTGTAAGTCACTTCGAAACATTTTTGTAACAAGTGATGAATGCATGTTAATAATAATAATAATAATAATAATAATAATAATAATAATAATTAATATACTTTGTACACAATGCCAACTTGATCACTTCTATCTATGTGCTTATCTACACTCTCAAGAACCCTAAAAGGCCAGTAAGGCAGGACTTGGTCTTGCAGAAGCCATGTTGGTTTCTGCTTCAGCAAGGGTTGTTCTTCTATATGCTTGATAATTCTATCTTTAACAATGCATTTCATGAGTTTTCCAGAACAAAACTGGCATGTAGTTTCCAGGATCCGAATGGATCCCCTTTGAATAATTGGTGTTAGATTGAACATTTTCCAGTCTTCTGGTATGGTCTGATCTTGGGGACAAGTAATATATTTTGTCTTATAAGTTCAAAAAATTCACATTGCTTACTGACAAAATTTGTCAGTAAGACCTAGAAGGTATTATGAAGCAGGTCATTTTTTAAAACAAAAATTGATGCTGGAACTGGGACTGCAGAGAAGATCGTAGTGAAGTTTGCTCACCATTGCCTGAATGTCTGGTGTGTTTATATGTATGTTTGTATGCATGTGTGTTTTAGAAGCCTCTTAAATATGTGTTGGCTCAAAATGTTCAGCACTTTGTGAAAGCAGGTATCCATGAAACAAGTTAATTGCCTTTTGCTGCCTGGAGAGAAAATCCTTATGAAACACCCATACCCATTTTGGCTGAGCCCCATTGACCTCTCCTTTATGTCATTACTTTCTGAAGTATTTGGAGTATTCTTCCCATACCTTGCCTCTTCATGTGTAACCAAAGTGGTTTGTTCCAGTGAGTATCATGCAGGCTTCCACTTAGGAATTATGAAAGCCAAATTCATTTCACAGGTGATACAGCTGTCAGTCATGGTTACTCTGGGATAGATTTAAACTGGCAGAACAATGCAATAGCTGCATTGCTATCATTCAAGGCCTGAGCAACTTGGTTAAGGCAAACCATTTCCTGAGTTATAGGACACTAGAGAATGCCAATATCATGTTTTACCATTTTAATTTCTTCGGTTCAATTGATCAGCTGCCAGCAGGGAAATTTCAAACCCATGTAACATCAAGCAGGGTTGAACAGAAATTATTGAACCTGAACACCTCTGTTTTCTCTTTTAATGCACATACTGGATGCAGCCAAACTCAGTGTTCTTCAGGAATATTTTGACCATCGGTTTCTACAAGTGAATTCTGCAACAAAACCAGCTGGATGCCCCCTTCCATGATACCACATTTTATTCTCCCTCCTAGGTTTAGACACAGAGAGGCATGCCCCATTTCATTTTAGGTGGCTAAAAATCTTTTGCTCAATCTGCTTTACAAGCTGAACCCATGCAATTAGAATTAAGCAATCGTAAGTACCGTATTTTTCGCTCCATAGAACGCACCGGACCATAGGGCGCACCTCATTTTTAGAGGAGGAAACAAGGAAAAAAAAATATTTTTCTGGTTTTCCTCCCCTAAAAGCCCTTTTTTGTGGGTTTTTTTTTGAGGATCAGCTAAAAGTTTTGCAGCTGTTTTTGCAAAGGCAAAAGGCTTTTTTAAGGATCAGCTAAAAGTTTTGCAGCTTTTTTTGCAAAGGGAAAAGCCCTGGTTGGGGTTTTTTTCGAGGATCAGCTAAAGGTTTTGCAGCTTTTTTTTTGCAAAGGGGGAAAAGCAAAGCTCCTTTTGCAAAGGGGGAAAAGCAAAGAGGAAAAGCCCCATTTTTATGAGGTTTAACTCACATTTCTGAAAAATCTTAAGGAAAGGGAGCCATTTCTACAGTTTCCAGACAGATAATCTAATCAGCCAGTCACATGTCCTGGGGAAACAAACAACCTCCCTCTGCAGCACATTCAACAAAGGAGGGCGGGCTGAAAGGGAGCCGGGACTCTTATCTCTCTCCCGATCTCTTGCTGATCAGCTGCTAAGCGGGGTCCTTTCAACACCCCCTTTTCTCTTTGTAAAATAAAAAGCATGATCCTCTTTTGGCCCCTGGGCAATTCAGCTCCAGGGACCACCATTCGCTCCATAAGACGCACAGGCATTTCCCCTTACTTTCCAGGAGGAAAAAGTGCGTCTTATGGAGCAAAAAATATGGTACTTCAAGGCCACTCTTAAGATTAGGGGGGTGGGCAGGGGAAGGAGTAGACTATGTGAAAAATGAACATAATATTTCAGCTGCAGTTCAATCACTTTCAGCTTTGTATTCTGGTTATTTAAAAAAACGCACCTAGACATTCCGTTGTTGCACCCTTAACCCAGGTTTAAGGTGCCATTCAGCTCCTAGCTTCCATATCTCAGTTTCTAACACTGGGTCGTCCACACTTCCACTAGAACACTTTACATTTTGCCCCTCTGCAAAATGGTTTCCTTTGTTAGCCTCAGCTCTTGCTCAGCCCTCTGAAGACATGGGGGCAAAACCACAGTGGGTCTTATTGTTCCAGACATGAGCCTTAGTACAAAGGTTAGAAAATAATGGGGAGGGGAGGGGCTAATGAAGTCTTGGACTTCAAAATGCACTCACTAAGGATGGGATAGCTCAGTCAGTAGAGCATGAAACTCTTGATCTGAGGGTCATGGGTTTCAGCTTCATGTTGGACAAAAGATTCCTGCATTGTAGGGGTTGGACTAGATGACCCTCGTTATCCCTTCCAATTCTACAATTCTATGATTCCAGTTGTAAATGTGCCTAGGATTGTGCTGCATGTCAGCCAGGAATTGCCAGTGATCCAGTATGTGCAAGTTTAAGTCATAGTTTAAATTTGTGATATGTATCTGTGCTCACTCCCAGGTGCAGTTGGTTTTCCATCAGCCCAGCCAGCATGGTCAATGGTCAGGAGTGATGGGAGTTGTAATTCAGTAATGTCTGGATTTCCCATTCTGGTTTAAATAGCATAGATAACATCCCTTCCAACCAGTTCTTCAAAGCTATGACATATTTGTACAGTGGTACCTTGGGTTAAGAACTTAATTCGTTCTGGAGGTCCGTTCTTAACCTGAAACTGTTCTTAACCTGAGGTACAACTTTAGCTAAATGGGGCCTCCCACTGCTGCTGCATGATTTCTGTTCTCATCCTGAAGTAAAGTTCTTAACCCGAGGTACTATTTCTGGGTTAGCGGAGTCTGTAACCTGAAGCATCTGTAACCCAAGGTACCACTGTAATTCTTTCAGTTCACTCACCAAAATTCCTGGGACACAGCTTTACTGTGCTTAAAAATATGTTACGCAGGAAAACATATTTCTGTCCAGTCCACAACCAGCCTTCTCTAGTGCTCAGTCATTTGTCTTTTCTGTCAGTCCCACTTGCTGATCCTACTTTTTCGTCTCATTTGCTCTTCTGAGCAAGCCACTTGAAGATTGCCCACTGATCACATTATGGGTTACCCATAGCACGATGAATTATTCTGCGATTGACTGACCGGTTGGTTATTCCTCACCTTTTGCTATGATCATAACAGTGTCACAAACACAGGACAGGCTGACTCCACCTGCAAGGTGGCATTAAACAATCTGATTCGCCATCAGTGTTGGATCAGTTGCAATCCCTCAAAACACAGAATGTCTCTTGCCTCTAATCTCAGGTAATATTTTTCTTAACATCAAAGACGTGGAAGACACGAGGATGGTCCTGGTAGATGGCAACTGCAATTCATTGTGGCTTCAACAGATCATGGGGGCTTAAACCAAATGGCACAAACTGAAGATCATTCATGCTTTGAATGCAGGGAAGGAGAGATTGGAGGGAAGGAAAAGCAAAAGGTACATGTGTGATAAGGAGAAGCTCTAGCTGACAGAAATGAAACTTGAAAAGCAGTTGGACTCTCCACATAGCCTACAAAGAAGAAAATTGGTTTGTGAGAAATATAGGTCATGGCACTGTCCTGGTGTCTTGATGTTAGTGTTCTATAAGTATAGTATATTACCAATGGCAGCATCTGGGACTTCTATTAGAGTTGTGCTTTTCTGTCTGACTCAGACGGCTATTTCATATCCCTTATCTGATCTTGTGTGCTCCGCTTCACACTGACAAATAAAGGGGATTTCTTTAGGATTCATTCGCACTGCAAAACCAGTTGCTGAGATATTTTCTTCTGACTAGAGCTAGCAAGGAAGCATGGAGAATAAACGTCTGGCAGTTTGCAGAACAGAAAAAGCATTTAAATAGAACCTGGCATTCTTCACAATCAATCTTTGGAGCCCATGAAGCCATTTCCAAGGTAAGTGTCTCTAATCTGAATATTTGATTGTCAGGTTATTTCCTGAGTTTGCACTGCAAGTGAAGATTTGATTCCCCAAACTTGCTTCTGCTCTTGTAACAATTCTAGTGGTTTAATGACACTAGGAGTACTGCTGAGAGCAATCCTGTCCCAATCATTTGTATAGTTCTCGTATTCAATAAATTATGTTGGCTTGGAATATCAGCACAGAAAAGTGTTGCAACTTCATGACATACAAATATTGGGGTGCAAATTTGGTGATGTGTTTTGGATTGACAATAGAGGAGGCAATGCCAATGAATCTTTGGAACTCTCCAGAGGCCCTTCAGACCCCCTGATGTTTTCTCCAGGATACAGAACTCATGATCTCATTCTTGCAAATGTATCTTGGCCCCTGGAAGCTGCCTGAGGTTTCCAGGTGTTGATGCAGGACCTGCTCTATATCACTTGCAAGTCTCTGTAGCAAGACGTTCTAGTATCTACTTTCCATATGACTTCACCTTGACCTCTGGCTACTACATAGTGGACAGGGGGCCATCATATGAATGGAGGAATCTTTTTGCCCAACCTGGGACTCAAACCCACAACCCTGAGATTAAAAGTCTCATGTTCTACTGACTGAGCAATCCCTCAGGGAAGCTACTATCTGATTAAAAACAGTCTTAATCAGACTCTTACCAGCATTTGCAAACAGTGGCTTTTGACAAAAATGAAGGGGCAGAGCCTTTCCAATGGTAGCCCCACAGCCCTGTAGCCAGGATGGGGCCAATGGGTCCACCATCCCAACTAGGTGTGTACCTGGGTTTAAGATTGGCTTTTAAATTTGTGTCATGACAATGTGAGCTTGCATTTAAAGAATGACAGCTTATGTTAAGAAAAGAAACAGTTGTAGTTAAAATATGGCAGGAGCTTCTGGTACTTCCTCCAAAAGTGGATTAGGAACAAGACCCCACACTTGTGGAATTCTGTGTCCCAGGAAATTTAAGTGACCCCATCTTTCAAAACTTTTAAGAGGCAACTTAAATCATCTTTGGTTCAACTTTTGATTAATTGCTGTTGTTTTTACTAATTGCTGCCATTTTAACTGCTAGCGTTCAATTTTAATGGCATGTAATGCTGCTTTAATTGGATGATTGCTGCGCTGATGTTGTATTTTTAGATGTTGTGCACCTAAAAGGCTGTATATAGTGAACTGTGCCCTAAAAGGATGTATATATAAATCATCATCATCATCATCATCATCATCATCAATTACACTTGCCAGTCGCTTGTCACCTAAAGGCCTTTAAGTGACTTGCATTAAAATTACATTAAAATACATTAACATGCATTAACACAAGCATTTTACGCCATTATCAGAGGAAATTAATAAAATGCTGTCGAGATCAAAATATTGCCGTAACGATTTTTAGGGTGCTTGATGCTGAGGAGCAATGAACTGCAAGTATCCGCCCTCTGTAAATTTTAAGGTGCTTCCATATTAGATAGATAGTCTGGACTTCAGTAAGGCTTGCACAAAGCACAGCAGCTTTATCCTGCTCTAGAATTCACTTTGGAGAATAGAATAATAGTTCTCCCCAAACTATCCATGTATGTGTTATGTGTTCACGTTTTCTGCACTGTGTGCACTACATTGTCTCAAGTCTGAGGCATATGTTTGGAAACTGCAGTCGTTGGTCATAATGCTTTCTGTTAGTTTACTAGGGAAAGGAGGACAACCCCTCTGGTAAATTAAGATCTCAACAGAGCCCATCAGTCTGGCGTCTTCTTTTTCCCATCCTCTAATTGCCTTTGCGGTCTTGAAAACCCCCCTGTTCTTTCTGTAGCCTCACAGGCATATGATAAGCAGCATCTTTTGCAGGAATGGAAACAGCTGGCTTCATTTGAAGCCCAAGAAAGTTGTTGCTCCATTGCCGCTCAGTCAGTGTGCTTCCAGCCTTGCATCAGACGCCAAAGGCGCCCATCAGACTGTAGGATCATCTGTAATAGGAAGCAGTGACTGTGGCAGCTGGAGCTGTTTCTTATAATAAAAGCCAATCCAAAACTCACTGTGATGTGAATCGTGGGGTTGGAAGTGGGCAAAGGGGGTCTTCAACCCCTCTTGCAAATGGGGTGTGTGTAAATGTAAAATTCTGCATAATTCAGAGGAGCAGGGGCTTACCGGGTAGCAATACTGGTAGTAGTCTTTTTCTTTCTCTCTTCAAGCTTCCCAGGTTGAGGTAGGTGGCTTCTTCCTAGCAGCCATATCCCACCTGCACAGTGCCCAAAGGGAGTTATGTTACATCATTGTATTGATAGCATCATTCTAGAGCAGGGACAGTGAATCTGTGCCTCCAGATCTTGAGTGTGATCCCTGACCACTGGGGCTAATGAGTTGGAGTCAAACAAACAACACCCGGAGAGCCACAGTTTCCCCATTCTTGATTGAGGGGTGCTGTGTGATGTTGTGATGGCAGTTTCCACTTAGTAGAAAGAGTGTGCATTCACAGCTCATGCACAATCTCAAATCTAGTATAGAATGTGCCCATTTCTTCCTAAGCCTAATTTGTTGTTGTTGTTATCAGGGCCTTTTATGTAATGTCCCCCCAGCCCATCAGCCAGCTGCACCCAGACTCTGACCATACTACTTTCCTTTTAACTCCATGCCTTCCAGATGTGACCACCTGATTCCCACCTGAGGTATCCCATCTGAGCTAACTGGAACTCCTACTGGTTGTATCATAGATGCACTACCACAAAGAGCCTTTCCACTCAGTGTCTTATCTGCCTTGTGCATGTCCTGCAGGACCCAACCAACCATATCCTGCAGTACCAGAACAGAGACAGCCCTTTCCATATTGCTGCTGGTGTTTCCCACACCCATACTGGTCCATTTGCAAAAGCTGTGCTGAAAAGTAACAAAGCATGCAAATAACCCAATGACCGTATCAAAAGGAAAGTGAAGCAACATGCCAGCCCAATTGGGGCTAACATATATATTTCCCAGCTAGAGTAGTAGCTAGAGTTCAGGGTGTTGCATCTTATTCCCTCATATGGGTTGGCCACTGTGCTTCCAGAGCCGGCACAACGAGCAACATTGAAGGTAGACAGAAGCTGGCATTTATGTGCCCTGACCCTAATCTCAGAGAAAGTATAACGAATCCTAAGCTTGGTCTGATACCTTGTAAGACCTTCAGGCAATACATGGCAGCGTCTTCCTTTCTCTTCAGAGGTGAACCCTCTCCCTGAATACTTTCCCACAGCAGATGATTGAGGACCTTTTCTCCACTTGGCTCTCTGGCTGCTCCCATTTTTGTGGATATTGAGAGGCAGCAACTGATGAGATTCCCTCAGGTGGTAATTTAGTTTAGTAAATGCCTTTCATGCTACTTCCTTGCCTGTGGCCCAACAAAGCCTCTCAGATCAGCCCAGAATTCCCTCTTGACTATTTATTTTTAGAACTTGGATTCTGCCTTCTTATCTGGATTGGTAGCTGAGTTGGATCACAGCATAGAAAAATGGCAGTACAAGAATGATAAATAAGCAGTGAAAATCACAACAAAACCATGAAAGAAACAGCAATATCCAAAGCATTCCAAAACAAACAAAACTATAAATGGGTTCTAACTCATTTCCTTTCTGGCATAACACTGTTTGTGCAAAGTTTGCGCTGCACTTACATGAGACTAAATTTAAGCATTTTCCTTAAAAAAAACCAATATTGTTACAGTGCAACCCTACACATATCTTCAGAAGTAAGCCCCTTTTAGTTTTATTCCCAGGTGAGTATATAGGATTGCAGCCTTCAATAATAAAAATAGTTAATTTATTTTGTTCAGACTGCCTTTTGCTAGCCAAGGTTAAGCTTTCAAAGGTTTGGAATATTGGAATATGTCATAAATCTCTCTGTAGGTTTAAATGTTACCATGTCCTGAATTTAGGGATTGGGGATCAGGGTACTGAATTATAAATAAGCACATTTAGGAACTTTGCAATTAATATCAGAGAATGTGGAGCCTTTGCACTCAGGAAAATATTTGACACAGCAGCAGTTTACATGGTCTGCCTAGTGTCATTTTTGTATTAATGATTAAAACGTGAAGTGTTCTAGACGCCACCTACAGCATAATGGCAGAAAAGAATTGCCCCTAAATTCCAATGCTTATTCCTCATATGTATTACAGATGCAAAGGAGGCATGTAAAAATAGCAATTGGAATATTAAATGTATTTCTTTCCCCTAGCCGCAAAAAGTGCAGGCACGCTGCATAAATAAAAAGTAGCACAGATCAACTGACGATGCAGCTTTCTCCTGTTACACCATTCTGTCTCCCACCCCTTCAAAAGGCAATGCTGAAATTTACGGAGAGATTTTGTCTCTCCATAATAAGTAACTGGCTGCTCTCCAAGGCTTTTACTTTCCCCCCAGATACCATCCCTTAGGAATAGTGTGGCAACATGAGTGGCTGACATTTTCTTAGAAGGACAAGCTGAACATATCTTTCTGAGTGACAGACATTGATTCATACCTTTCCCTCTTCTTCAAAAAGCTAATGTTCATGCACTGATAAAATTATTTTGTGCACACTTATTTTGCCACGGTAAAAGGTGTAATTGGCTCTTTTGTGAACTGTAAATGTAAAATAGTCTTTTGTGTGCAGTGTAAAGATCCACAGTAAATAAGCCCAAATGTAGTGCTACTATTAAATCTGGTATACTGAGTGAAAGTTGTAATAGTGAAGGGCTTATAAAGTAGTTTTAGCTTTTTGATTTGAGGAACTTCTGAAGGATCTGAGAAGCATCTTTGGTGCATCTGATGAAGCATGGTCCAAAAAACCTTATGCCGCGCTAAATTTGTTAGTATTTAAGGTGCCACGAGTCTCTGTGTTGTTTTAGTGTATCAGACTATCCTGGTGCATATGGTGAGAGACAGGTCTGAAGTGGGCTTTTGTGCCAAGTTTGTAGCATTTCCTCCAGGTTTTGGTTATTATAATCTGGGGTCAATTAGTATTTTGTCCACTGACTGGTTGGCTGCAGTGGGAGAGAGGAAGTGGTTTCTGCCCCAGGCTGAGCATCTGTTAATGGAACCTGCCTTACTGGGTGAAAGACTGGAAAGAAGTGAACATATACTAGGTGAGGTAGCATGACTGATCTTCTTCTTCTTCTTCTTCTTCTTCTTTCTTCTTCTTCTTCTTCTTCTTTCTTCTTCTTCTTCTTCTTCTTCTTCTTCTTCTCTTCTTCTTCTTCTTCTTCTGTCTGTGGTTACATTTGCAGCTTTCTTTACATGTGAATGGAGCCAAGCATCTCTGGTTATGCACACAGATGCATAACACAATGACATTGATTCACATTGGTATAAGGGCTGAGCCAGCAATTTTCACCATCATGGTAGCTGCAGAAAAAGTACTGCTAAGTAATGCAACCAAATTGCTCCCTAGCCATGTCTATTGCCTGGTCCGTGTGTTATATCTTGCAATGCAAGCATTTAACTAATGATGTTGTCTTCTTCTTCTTTGGCGATCGCTCGTAGCCAAGTAAGATTGTCTTCCATAAACAATGAATCCGTAAGTGACTGTGGAAGCCAATTCTGGACCCACATGTCCTTCCACAGTGGGGACATTGGTTCCTGGGCGGGAGTTGATCACGGTGTGGATTTGCCAAGCGTGCCTTCCTCTTAGCATGTTTCTCCCTTGCAGTCTGAGTTTGAGTGTCTTCAAAGTCCATGACACCTTTGGTAAAGCTGTTCTCCAACTGGAGCGCTCGCAGGCCACTGTTTCCCAGTTGTCGGTGTTTATACTACATTTTTTTTTAAGATTTGCCTTGAGACAGTCTTTAAACCACTTTTGGATGTAGTATCTGCTTGCCTGTATAAAAAAAGTATTGAGTAGGCTAGCTTTCTGCATATGTGTAAATTTACATTTGTCAAACTGTTTTCAACCTTGCAGAAGTAAGTTCTTCCTCATTTTACATGGATGTGTGCCTGCAGTAGTATCATATGTTTGCAATGTCCCATATTTTGGAACCTTCATTTTGGCATGTGTTGGTAAAGCAGTGTATTGAGAGTATGATATTTCAATTGATGAGTGATCATAGGGAAGGGAGGGTGAATTGTATTTAGGATTAGTGTGCAGTTAATCTCTTCAAAGACCCTGTCGCTAGTCTGAGAAATGTAGATGGCTTGACTATTCTTTATTTCTGCCATTGCTTTGTGGGTGGGTAGAAAACCTACATTTAAAACTATTTACATTTATTGTCAGATAAAACAGTCAGCCGTAGCTGATCTAGCCTGACATGATGCTTCACAACATAATGGAAAATTCAGAAGAAGGGGCAGTGTGTGTTTGCCAATCTGCTATTCAAGGATCATTTAGGAAACACATTCCTTTTAAGAGCTATTTCTGGTGACGGATATTCCTCCCCCTCTTTTAAGGATATTCAAGATCTTGGGGGGGGGATAGTTGAGTGGCATGTATTCATTTGTCAATGCTATTCCATTGGAACAAAGCAGAACAAAGCACAAGTAAATTGAGGGACCGTGCGTGTTGTATGAAATCCCCCCAAATAGGGTTCCTCTTATCAGTGCTCAAAGATCCAGACCCTCCAAGTGCCCCTATTTTCCAGGGGTGTCCTTGATTTAGAGAAGGCGTCCCAGTTTCTGATTTGATCTTGGAATGTTCCACTTTTCCTTAGGATGTCCCTATTTTCACTGGAGAAATGTTAGAGGGTATGGAGTTATCTGACCCCTAAGTCGTCTGAAGGCAATCCTGTATAGGGAAGGTTTTTATGTTTAATGTTTTATTATGTTTTTATATGTTGGAAGCTGCCCAGCAGGGCCGTCTCATCATAGGAGCTGGGTGGCCTGCTCGCCCACCTCCCTCCCGTGCTGGCCGCCCCTCGGGGGATGAGGGGCGTGGCGCTGGAGCGGCGCGGGGCTTTGCGCGCCCTTCCCAGCGCTCCAGCTGGGGCTCCGGAGGGCGGCCGGCTTGCAGCACCACGCCCCTCATCCCCCGCTCGCCCACCCCCCTCCCGAGGGGCAGCCAGCATGGAAGGGAGGTGGGCGGAGAGGCCCACCGGGGCGCCGAGGGATCATCGCACCAGGGCGCCCGATCCCCTTAAGACGGCCCTGCTGCCCAGAGTGCTGGAGCAAGCCAATAAGATGTGTGGTGTATAAATAGTAAAATTATTATGGAATGGGATGTCCCTATTTTCATTGAAGAAACGTTCGAGGGTATGAAGCTCTAGACTTGTATGTTAGGCAGAGATCTGTTGCAGAGTGTGCATGACAACATCCCCCTATTCCTGTTGAAGTGCATAAAAGCCCAATAGGACTGGATCACTAGGACTCAATTTAGACATTATTTAGGCCATGATTAAAATCTTAACCTTTGTTTCCACCCATATCCCATTGTGTTTAGATGCCCTAGCGCATGCACATATAGTGTTGACCTTAGTGCTGGAGCTATATGTGAATGGGCCAACACCTACTTCGCCTCTGTGTTCCCAAAAGGAAAGCAGTGCTGTGACAAGGGCTGTGTACACACTCCTGTTTACTCTGCAACCAGTACACTCCCAACAATGGTTTGGGAAGCAGTGTACACACAATGTTAGCCACAGTTCATATCACAGTCCATTGTTTCTTATGAAATACTGCATTTTGATATGTTTGTCTCCAAACAAGCTTCGAGCTGAATTTAGAAAAAGAACGACTGACCTTTGCTTCAATATTGTAATGTATACACAGTCCAGGTTTAAGAAGCTTCAAACAATGGAAGGAAGGTTGTAGTAGCATGAGAACAATTTGTTCACACCATATTTAGCATGCAGAAAATAGATGTAAAACTCTTAAGCTTCGTGTGCACAACTTTGTGTGCATATATTTCCAGGACTGATAAAATAAATTTTTGTAGCTTCATTTGCATGCCAGGATGCTGAAAGTCCAATCTTATGCCAAGTTAGACATGAAGTCCAAGTTAGTTGCCGTTCTCCATGCTTAACCTGCCTTCCTATGCCAAACTTTTTTCAGAACTAAGTCCAATTGAGACCCCTGCTCTAAACACAAACGTCACTGTTTCCCTAGCAATGGGTATGGTGTTGTTTCCTTGGCAACATGATCCATGCTGAAAGCTCTTTGAAACAACTCCGACCCTCATGTCAAGTTCTTCTTTCAGCTTAACAGTTCTTATGTTTGTTCTCAGGTTGTTGGCTGTTGAAAACATTATTCCCCCCCCCCATGCTGATTAAATAATCAAGCTGTAATTGCATTTTGATATTATTATTAACAACTACCAAGATGCATTTCTTCTTATATTCATAGCCTGATGGTGAGGGAGTTTATCTGCAGTTCCTTTATGTTTTGGAAATGATAGTGCTATTGCAGTGCTCAAGATACATTTTTTTAAAAGGTGAATCTTGCAGGTAGAAGTATCAGTTGTAAGATGTCACAGATCAAAACCGCCTCCATGTTCTCATTCAGAATATCTTTTGAAACAATCATGACACTTGAAGGACTTGGAAACATTTTGTATTTCCTATTTAAAATGGACAAAAAAGTTGGTTTTCAAGTAGAAAAATCAAAACTGGAAACAGAACTGATAGAATCGAACTTCAAAAACCTTTCCAAAATGTATAATCTTCTGCTAGAGTGGCATACAAAAGATGAACTGGTTAAATCCTCAATGATAGATTGGGCAAAAGATGTAGGACATAATATTATGATGGATGACTGGGAGAGATTGTGGCAAAAAGGTATCAAATTTACTGCTTGTCATGGTTTAAGAGAAAACATAATGAAAATGGTTTATAGATGGTATTTGACACCAGTTAAGATTGCTAAGATGAATACCAAAATGTCAGATGTATGTTGGAAATGCAAACATGCGAAAGGTACCTTTTTTCATATGTGGTGGTTGTGCCCAGCGGTAAGTGCTTTCTGGGATAAGATTTACAATGAGCTTAAGAAGGTAATGAAAGTTACCTTTTGTAAGAAACCAGAGGCATTTCTTCTGAGCATAACCAATGAAGAGATACCCAGTCAGGATAGAGTGTTTTTATGTATGCCACAACAGCAGCCAGAATTCTATTGGCAAGAACATGGAAAGGTGAAGAGATACCAACGGTGGAGGAATGGCAGATGAAGATGATGGAATACATGGAACTCGCAGAACTGACCGTCAGAGTCCGGGACCAGAGGGAGGGGAAGGCGTCGCAGGAGTGGAAAAAATTTAAAGACTATTTAGTTAAATCAGTTAAACTGAATATTTGAGCAGAATTAGACAGAACATCGGCTTTGGTAGATATGTGTCAGATATAAATGGTAAGAGGAATTGTTGTTATGTGAAAGATGTATGTGTCAAAATATGTTAAGATAGGTCGTTAAGATAAGATACATAGTTATTGAGATATTTGACTAAGTAAAAGCTAAGTATATTAAAATTTGGGTAAATGTGAATCGAACAATATATAAAGCTACCTTGAAGAAGTATTTGTTTTTTTGAAGACAGTGGAGGGAACGGGGGAAGTCCCCAAATAGAGAAGTTAGAAACAAGAAATATACAAAGATAGATATTGGTTAAGGTTGTATATGTTTTTCTTTTTTTATGTTTTTATTGCTGTTATTGTTTCGAATGTTGATTATGTTTATTGTTGATTATGTTCAATGTTGATTTTGTTTTTTATTGTTTCTTATCTTTTGATGTTGTATTTTGTTTTTTCTTTGTCTTATTGGAAAATAATAAAACCTTATAAAAAAAAAAAAGGAAACATTTTGTATTTCCAGCGATGCTTTTGCAGATTTGTTTGCAAACACTGAGCAGTATATCTGTTGATCACACATAGTTAAGTTAATGTCATCTGTCTACCATGATTGGATCTTCCCCTAGGGATGCCCTGACTCCATAGCAAGGGATTTTGCATTGAGAACTGCTTCAGGAAAAACAAAATCGAAAATTCTTTCTAGTAGCACCTTAGAGACCAACTGAGTTTGTTCCTGGTATGAGCTTTCGTGTGCATGCACACTTCTTCAGATACACTGAAACAGAAGTCACCAGATCCTTAAATATAGTGAGGGAGTGGGGAGGGGTATTGCTCAGAAGGGTGGTGGGAATGGGTGATCAGCTGATAGGTGTGGAAAACCTGTTGACGACTCTTAACGGCTGTAATTAGTCACTATATTTAAGGATCTGGTGACTTCTGTTTCAGTGTATCTGAAGAAGTGTGCATGCACACGAAAGCTCATACCAGGAACAAACTCAGTTGGTCTCTAAGGTGCTACTAGAAAGAATTTTCGATTTTGTTTTGACTATGGCAGACCAACACGGCTACCCACCTGTAACTGCTTCAGGAAAGTCTGCCATAGATTAGTTTGGAAAATCCTAGAATCTAGATGGTGCTCCTGGGGAGGTTTTTTTTAGGAGGTAAACCACCATGGAGCAATGTCCATCTTAATTTTCCCAGGAGCTATTTAAGTCTGGGATTTCCAAGGTTTGGAGTCCTCTTCTGATTATTGCAAGTGATCAAGCATGCATTTGTAGCTGTGATGTGCCACTTTGGGGTACTGTTCTTTCTTTAGTCACATACTGAAGAAGAATCCAATGGCAGCTACAGGTTGATAGACCAGTGGTCTTGACTAAGGGTGTGTCTGTTTGGGGCTTCACACCTGAAGAGCATTAGATTGCAGCAAAAACTAGGGCTGCCTAGTTTGACCTTGATTTAATGTTAAAGAACCATAAAAAGAGAGAGAGCAGGGGCTTTGAAGTTGCCCAACAACAGGTACTAACTGGTTTTTTGACTGAGCAGGTACACATCTCACCTGGTCACAGTCTTCCCCGCTATGAGGAGATGTATTATATCTTTTTTGAATTAGAGTAAGTATTTTTAAATTTGCATTGGTTGAGTTCATTTCCAGACCCAATTCAAGGTTCTCACCTTAATGTTTCAACCCCTAAATGCTGCCTCCTTCCCTACAGACCTTCTTGGGTGTTAAGATCAGCAGAGAGGGCTCTCTTGCTAATTCTACTGTGCTCAGAAATTTGGGGTAGTGGTGGCCCTGGAGGTACCACTCTGTGGTATTCTCTGTTGCATCTCCCTCCTCACAGAGGTGTGTCTGGCACCTTCATTACATAGTTTATAATATATGCTGAAGATGCACCTCTTTACCCTAGCTTTTGACACCTGAGATATGCATTTCCATGACCCACCCTCTTCCTGTGGGTGTAATTTGTTCTAACAAATTCAATTTTAATATTGAATCTAAAATTGTTGTAACCCTCCCTGAGGTCTAGTGAAAACAACAAATAGTTCTACACAGGATTATGCCCTAGATGTTTTATTGATGACTCCATCTTAAAATTGGACTGCTGGTGCAGTATCTATTGCCCACATTTTTACTTTTCAAAACCTTATTTTCTAAAGATATCCTCTACTGGAATATACCTCAAGCAACGTGAAATTAGAAGCAATTGAGATTAAAGCTCTGTTTTTATTAAGTTTGTCCTGTTTCTTATATAGGCAAAGGAGAGAAAACAGCTCTTAATATCACCCAGCTGTGCTTCCAAGTCTGATTTATGGCAAATGAAATTAGTCTAAAGTGTCTCATACCTAGTGACTTCCCTGCCTTACATACTCTTATTTGTGACTTTGAATAAAATGTGTCTTTAGCTGTTTGAAGCTTTTTAAAAACAACAGATGAAGTTCTGCATGATTTCCCACCTCCCCTTTCAAATTAAAACAGCTTACTTAGAAATGAGATGCAGCTTTTCTCCAGCAGATTAAAAACTTATTAAAGAGTTACCCAGTGGTGCCATGGCTATAGTTAAAGCTCTTGGAGTTTCTATTATACTTGGTTTATATTATGGTGGCTAAAAGACTGGAATACAAATTGCTAGCTTTGTGGCTAATTAATATTTTTCTCCCTAGAAAGGAGTGGGCTTCCCCTGCCCCTAAGAACCCATTATACTTGATTCTGCGTTGCTTTCCGTAAACCAGAGAGTGCAGTAGGTCACAGACGTGGTGAAGAATTATGTGATGCATTGAATTATTCTGAACCAAGCAGAAACTTCCAGGTGCCAGAAACTGGAAAGGAAATGCTGGAGTCTCATAATTCATGGACTGCAAGATATTCAGTACCTGGTGGCTTCCTTTGCTTGTAATATATTGTATTCTCATCTAGGTAGAAATTGTGGGATTGTGTTTTAAATAGTGAGGACTACTTCTGCTCATTTCAGGAGTGCTTAAATCAGCCTTCCCCAACCTGGTGCCCTCCAGATGTTTTGGACTGCAAGAAAGGCTTGGGAGGTGCAGTATGACACATCTGGAGGGCACCAGGTTGGGGAAGAGCCTGACTTATGTTATGTGTTGCCTGGAAGCCAGAGGCGTCCCATGGAGTCTAAATTCTAAAGTGGGGTAAAGGTAAGCATGACTCCTTGGCGTATAATTATTTAAATTATGCAAATTTCAAAATTATGATTGATGTGCATTGAATCTGAGCTTAAAAATAGAAGCTCAAATGCAACAATTCAGTGGAGACGATAGAAAACTGGCCAAGTATCCAAGTATCATCATACATTTAAAGTGTTTCTGGATGTTGCATGCTGTCCCAGTCTCTGAGCAGCGTGAGCTTCCAGGCACTTACCTGAGGTTTTGTTTTCTCAGAATGAGGGACAGCGGATAGTGGTGACTTTATGAACATATACAACCTGAACCTACAATGGAGGACTCACAGCATAAGGCCTTACTTTTCCCATAGCCTCAGCCTTGGATTCAAGCAGAAATCAAGCATGTCTCTCCCTCTTAGGCTTCTGCCTGCCACCTGCTTCTAGCCCAGCTTTCACACACCTCACCTCCTGCTTTTGTCCTTCTAACTACTAGCTAACTGAGGGAGGGGGGGGTATCATTTGTCCTCAGGCACAGAGTCACTTCCTTTGTTACCTTAAGGATCCACACTTAGGGCCATTACCAAGAACCTGGCCTAGCTGTTCCAACAGTTGAATCCTTGCTGGATCCAGGGATTAGAAGGGACTCAGGCATACAGACTACCCCCCCTCCCACCCCGCTCCAAAAAAAAACCTCACAACACTGGGCATTTTTCTCTGAATTTCATGAACTGAGGTAATGGGTCCCCCCAAAAAACTCATAAAGTTTCTGATGCTGTCTCATCAACTAACAGGCTTGGACAGAACAAACAGGGGAAGGGTTGTTGGTTCTTATGTTGGGTTGTGTTTTGTTTTTAAAAAAACAAGCTGGAGAAGCTAGAAGCAACATGTCAACACAGGGTGTGCAAATAGGGCTACAATAATCAACAAATCTTGCTCAGTTTTCCATTGTTAAAAATAATGCATGGGGCACATACTTTTTTGTTTATGAAGCCTGCATTGCCTTTCAGCGGCAAATACTTCCACTAGCAAAGGCTGCATTGCAAATGACATTTTCCCACACAGAGATAATCTGAATGTCAGGGAAGAGGCCAATGTTTGCATACACCATCATGGAGAGCTTGGTTGTTATGGATGTTTGACTTGTGCATTGTTTTCTTGCTCTTTTTTGTCATGTGGAAATCACTTGTGGTATTTTAGATACAAATAGTATATACTAATGTCTATGAAACAAAACAAAAAAATGTTGCAAGTGAAATTGTACAGCTTGAGAATGTGACATCACCTTTTCAGTGGCTGTAACTTGTTGGATGGACAGATAAAAAACAAAACAGGGGAAGCTTCATCAGGTGTTGCTTGTCATGCAAGCTACTACTATTCAAATTCCACCCTCTGCAGTGCTTTTGAAAAGTCCTCATTTTCTTCCTTGACCGGGCCACTGAGATTACTTGTGGTTAGAATTACTTCCACCAGTTCCACACATGTATGATGCTTTCGTACACAAATTATCAGTGTGAAATGAAGCTCATTTTTCTTGGCACAGGCTAACATAATGAGGCATCTTAATGTGGGATACCAGCCTAGGTGTCCTTCTGGTGAATGAGAGATGCCAAATAGATTAGATGTGACAAATGGGACCTGCAGTAAAATGTTACACTTGGATTATCTCTCCTAGCAGGAATGTTTTTGCTCAGGGTTTTCCACTGAGCATGTGCAGTGTTGTTTTTATTCCCATCCCCTGTGTGTGTGTATGCATTCTTTGAAGCATGCAGATACCTTCTTCCACTGGGTTCTCTGTGCAACCCATCTTGGCGACATAGCCATCAGTACATGCTAACCCGTTCACTGTTAGAGAAGAAGATATTAGCTATTATTGGATGACCTTGAATCAGGGAAAGGCTGTGTCAAAATCCATGCCATAACTACAACTGTGAAAGGCAGACTGTTCCTTCAGGATAAGTGATGAAATTGCAAACCTCTGCATTCGTAATAACTTTTAACTCTGCTATTCTTAGATTTGATGTTTCGTGTATAAACTCTCTATGGTATTAACATACCATTTTGCAAGTGACTTGATGAGCGTTTCAGCTTTGGTGGAGCACCTGATCTAAGTAATTCACAAAGGCTGAGCAAAGAAACAGAGTGATGAATAAACAAAGGAAAGAGCATTGCAAACTAAATGGGTGCTCTGTATCTGTTTAGTGGAGCAAACAGATGTACACTATTAACACATATCTTAGGGCAAGTTCTGTACTTGCATAATGGGAATGATGCAGCAGGCTTACTGTAGCCTAGTGTTTCCACTACCAAGAAAGAGAGGATCTGCCCTGACCTCAAAAACTATGTTTATAGAGCAGCTTCTTTGGAAACAGTTAAAAACCCTTAAGAAAAACAAACAAAAGGCCTTAGAAGCCCAGAACACCAAATCTGGGCATATGAGAAGCTACAGATGAGATAAATTATTTTCTCCTTGAAGAGACATGCTGTGTATCAGCTGTAAACAAAGCATCCTTGATAGGCTACTAATCTCCCTCTGCGGCACTAAGGCCTCTGCCAGAATGTAAGACCCCACCACCAATTGTGTCACACCAGCTGAAAGCTCATAGAAATGCCTGGGCAGGGAGGTAGGGCAGTGCAGTGGCTGGATGAAAAAGAGAGGGCAGAAATCCTGCACCTTTTAATAGTACTGTACTGCAGAAGAGAGGGGGGTAGCATGTATGACAAGCCCTGTCCTCCTCTTAACTCCCCCCCCTCCATCTGGCCACCCAACTGTGCAGAGGAGAACAGACTGTGCTTAAGGGGTGGGGGTGGGGAGAAGGAGCCTGGTTCAATGAAGATAGGTTTTCTATTTCACTGTGGACAAAGTGACTGTTCTTGAAGCCTTAATAAGGGCTGCAAGCCATTGGGAAGGCTGCAGTTCTCTCTTTTCCCTATGCTTGTTTTTAAGTTAATGGTGCTTCCAGGTTTTTGTCGTTGCTAAGAAGAAACTTGAAAGCGTAACTAAAGTATACATTAGTTTGTTTACATGATGCTTTTGCACAGTGAGCTGTGTCCAAAGTCGCTTACAACAAACCTCAACAATAATGTTGGAATAAATATTGTGGAAAGTGCAAAATCATAATTGCACCAACCCCACCCTCGTGTCATATTTGTGTGTGTGTGCATGTGCGCATTGCCCACTTGGGCAGCATTCATTCCTGGCATGCATCCTGTGGAGCAGAGGCCAACATTCAATGTGGAATTGGCTGTTAAACCACTGTGAGAATTACAACTCTGTAAGGGGAATTGGGGTTTCCTACCAACTCTCAGCACCCTTTAAAACTACACTACCCAGGATCATTTGAAAGTGTTATGAGGTTACTTTAAATGTAAGGTGCAGATGGGGCCCTGCTGAGTGCCACAAAATTACTGCCCTGCATCTGAATAAATGGACAGTTCTTGAATGGAGAGAAGTAGAAAGTGGAGTCCCCCAAGGATCAGTATCAGGACTTGTGCTTTTTAACTTGTTCATAAACAACCTAGAGTTAGGAGTGATCAGTGAGATGGCCAGGTTTGCTGATGATGCTAAATTGTTCAGGGTTGTTAAAACCAAAAGGGATTGCTATGAGCTCCAAAAGGGCCTTTCCAAACTGATTGAATGTGCAATAAAATGGCTACTGAAATTCAATGGAAACAAGTGTAAACTGATGCACGTTGGGGCAGGAAAATATTAATTTCACTTATACCCTCATGGGGTCTGAACTACAGGTGCTGGACCAGGAACAAGATCTCGGGGTCTTAATAGATAGTTTAATGAAGATTGTGACCCAGTGTGCAGCAGCTGTGAAAAGTGCAAATTCAATGCTAGGGATTATTAGAGGAGCTGAAAATAAAATTTCCAGTATTATAATGCTATTATACAAATCTGGCGTGTGACTACATTTGGAATACTGTATACAGTTCTGGCCACCACCTGCAAAAGGATATTGTAGAGTTGGAAAAGGTTCAGAAGAAGGAAGCCAAAATGATCAAGTGACTCCCCTATGAAGAAAGGTTGCAGCATTTGGGACTTTATTTTAGAGGGGAAAAAACGAGTAAAATGACATGATAGAAGTTAATATTGTGCATGGCGTGGAGAAAGTGGATACAGGATAGTTTTTCTCCCTTTCTCTCACAACCCTAGAACTCGTGGACACCCAATGAAACTGAATGTTAAAAGATTCAAGTCAGATAAAAGAAAGTTCTTCATGCAGCACATATCAAACTTGCACCCACAGGAAGAAGTGATGGCCACCAACTTGGATGACTTTAGAAGGGGATTAGATCAATTGATGGAGGAGCGGGCTCGCTCGCAGTGGCCACTAGCCATGATGGCTGTGCTCTGCCTTCACAGCTGAAGGCAGCAATGCTTCTGAATACCAGTTGCTGGAAACCACAGGAGGGGAGAGTGATCTTCTACTCAAATCCTGCTTGCTGGTTTGCTAGGCATCTGGTTGGCCACTGTGGGAACAGGATCCTGAGCTAGATGGGCCATTGGTCTGATCCAGAAAGCTCTTCTTATGTCCTCATGAATCCCAAACTACATATTCACGTAGTTCTGTGGAAAAGGTATATAATTTCTAACTTCTCTGCAAAGCACTGAGGACGTATAGCTATTACTAACCTGGGTTTAATTTACAAATGCTGCAGAGAGATCCTCTGCGGTCTCTCTGGAGACAAGAATCCCGATTAGCGCTAACACTGTCACAGTATCTGAAATAAGCCTGTGCAGAAATAAAGAGAAACAAATAGAAATACTCTTTAAAACCTATTTGCCTTTTTTTCTTTTTCTTTTTTGCAAACATCTGGAAGTGTGTCTCCCCAAGCACATGATTACTTCCATGATGGCATCGTGCAAAACAGAAATTATACAGGAAATGTTAAGAATGTATTTACTATGGTTAAGTACTTCATTCCCATGTTTCAAGATTGGGATAATAATCTTACTTTACAAGGGTGGTGAGAAGATTAATGTTTATGCAACATGTTGGAAACATATAGAATGTACTAAGTGCTCTAAATTATTACTGTTAACTCCCACATTGTGTAATGTGAAAGCTACCCATGGGGATTTGTTTTCTAACTCTTGATTTTGAAGCCTTTCTGACTTGATGGAATTATAGCCTTTGGAGCACCCTTTGATGCCTCAAGTCAGATTCCATTCACAAAGAAAGAAGGAGCTCCAAAACCCAAACTGTTTGGTGATTGGCCATCCTTCCCACCCAGCAAACTGCTTTTGTGTTGCTACTCAGTATGATTATTTTACTGCACAGCTCAAGAGCACCAGAGAAAGAAATGGTCTCAGTGAAATCAGTATACGTATCCATCCACATGGATGAGCAACTTCATGTGGACACTTCAGTTTCTGCCCTGGGATGCTTTGGGGGGACACAATATAAATAAATGACACTGCATTTTTATTAGCTCTTATTAATGTTAAATTAACAACACAATCTGAAACAACAAATCACAATAGTAGGAGGGCTCAATTGTATGTAACCAGCTCTTCAAGAGGATCGAATCATAGACTCTTAGAATTGTAGTGATCCCAAGGGACATTTAGTCCAGCCCTTTGCAATGCCGGAATCTCACAATCCCTGTGATGGGTTGAATATCAGTATTGTTGAGAGGTCTGTTCTTTTTTTAAGGGGTCTATTTTGACCCAGTGTTCCACACTGTTTCAAAGATGGGTCTTTTGGAACAAACTTTGGTTGCCACTCATGGTTAGTGAGGAGACAGTGTAACCACGAGTCTCCACTTGGAAGGCACATTAAGTCAAACCTTGGTTTAGTTAGGAAGGTGGAGGAGTAATGCAGCTGTGAGCTCCTCTCTGAGAGTCCACATGTTTGTGCAATCTCTGCAAGCCATATTTTGGCTTACCGTGTTAGGTAAACCAGCTCAATGTGCTGAGAAAGGGCCTTTTTTGTATTAGCAACAATTCAAAGTATCTCAGATGTATCTATTAAGCTGGTAAAATACCATTTCTTTTTCTTTCCAATAAGTTATAACAAGAGGGGAAGAGACACAGGGTGATTGGCAACTACGGTGCCATACTTAGGATAGAGCTGTTGAAATCAGTGGACTTATTGGCATCTGTCTGTCTCGGGAGACAGTGGAGGAGTGTGCCTTTGTGGGTGGAGTCAAACTGTTGGCCCAATTGATTTCATTGAGTCTGCTCTGAGTATGACTTAAATACCCCCAATTCTCTTCCCTCTCGTTTCAGAGGGGAATGAAAATTTACCTTTTGCTGCTGTGCCTTCACCAATTAGATTACAAAACTATTCCTGCTGAGTTTGGGTGGGGGTAGAGATGGGGGGGGGGGGATTTGATTCAGTTCTACCTAATTCATACTTTCTGAAATTATGCGAGCTGAAACAGGCATCCGTTGAAATTCACATTTATTTGAATTGTGCAAAGTTCTCTAGTCAAGTAATGTATACAAAAAATGCACACACTAGGGTAAAGTGAGTATTAAAATGAAAGTATTGGTACCTTAACATACAAAAATGCATTATATTAAGGGAAATTGCAAAAAATGTATACATAAAGCAAGATGCATAAAACTCCTGAATATTAGAATAAATGTGCACCAAAATGCTGATGAATTTTCATGACGACTTTTTTTTTAAAATGCAAGTTGATGTAGAAATGTGGAGAGCTAAATTTAAGATTGGAAAAATGAGAAGTTGAGAGAAGCTGAAATTGACAGATTCTCTCATCCGTGGTGTGTGTGGGAGGGAAGGTTATTTTGACTCTGTATTGATCTTCCCGCTGTTGCCACTATTAGGTTAAGCTTTTAAACATTTTTTAAGGTTGGGATTAGTTTAATTGTGAATGATTTTTAATCTTGTGGTTTCCTTTAATTGTAAACTGCCTTAGGAGCCATGCTTTCTGAAAGGCTGCATGAATGGATAGAATAAAAGCAACTTTGCTAGCAAAAAAATGAAATTGAAAATGGCAGTATTTGCATATGTAAACTTTAGAATTTTAATACTTCCTCATGTTACAAGCATGCTAGCCCACTCTAGCGAGGTGTTTTCTCTTGATGTAAAACAGCAATGGCAAACCTTTGGCCTTCCCAATATTGTTGGTTTACATCTCCATTCATTGTCATGCTGGCTGTGAATTGGAAGTCCAACTTCTATAGTTCGCAGGTTCTACCACCCCTGGTGTAAAATAGCAGTGCCTCTTCTCATTAGGAAAATGATGCAAGTGTGAAAATAAATGTCAGTCCAACTATTTGGTCCTGCAGTTTCTGTTCACTATAGCCAAGGTGAGAAACCAAATTTTGCTTATTTTTTTATTGCTTTAAAACAAGTTTATATATTCAAATGGAGACTAGGATAAAGCTCCCCACTTAAAAGGATTGTTTTTTAAAAAGGAAGTTCTTCAGAAGGTGATGAAGAAAAGACAATCGAGATGCACTGGCTATGTAATGGTAAAAAGGTAAAGGGACCCCTGATCATTAGGTCCAGTCGTGTCTGACTCTGGGGTTGCGATGCTCATCTTGCATTATTGGCCAAGGGAGTCAGCGTACAGCTTCCGGGTCATCTGGCCAGCATGACTAAGCTGCTTCTGGTGAACCAGAGCAGCGCACAGAAACACTGTTTACCTTCCCGCTGGAGTGGTACCTATTTATCTACTTGCACTTTTATGTTCTTTCGAACTGCTAGGTGGGCAGGAACTGGGACCAAGCAACGGGAGCTCACCCCGTCACAGGGATTTGAACCACCGACCTTCTGATCGGCGAGCCCTAGGCTCTGTGTAATGTAATGTAATTGTAATGGTACCAATGGCTTGTTTCCTGCATTGTGTGGAACAGGCCTCCTGATGAGATGGTCCCTGCAGGAGGTCCTCTCTTGCAGAGCACAGTGAAAAAGATTCCTGCTACTAGCTGGGTAGAATACTCAGATCCTTCTTATTTGCACAGAAGCACACATTCCTTTCAGGCTAACTTCTTCAGGCTATTTCATATGCTAATGCTTTTTCCTACTTTGATGTAGGAAAAATGGTAGGATGTGTGTTGTTCTTTCATGTGTGGTATATGTATTTTCCTGCTACATGCGTGGAATATACACAATGCTTGGAAATTATGACCCATCAGCTTCTCTGTGTGAGTGCACAGTGCAAGATATATTTGCAGTGATCCCCCCCCCACACACATTTACATGCCCAATCTAAGTGCAGGTTTCATGCTTTTCTTGCTTGGAAGTGAAATGCACAGTGGGCTTACAAGACTCACTTCTTTATCCCCTGTTTTCCAGCCTACTCTGCTTGCATCATCTGCAAGCTAGATTCTGTTAAAGGCCTTTCATCATGTCACTTCTGCTGCTCTTCAGAGAACAACATCTGGGCAGCCCATCCCCTTTCCTTAAGCAGAGCATTCCCAGCTGCTACTGTTCCTTTCATTCCCATCTTCCATTGCTTCTGACAGCACTTGGTCCGGCTGCTAGGTCTGATTAAATGGCTTGAAGGTGTGAATTAAATGTCACTTAAATTCCCTGCCTATTCCAGCCTTGCAGGGACAACATGAAACAGAATTTGAATGCCATAGAGCACCCTTTTGCTCAGAAGTGTTTAAACACTCGGTTTTAGCAATGGACTCGGTCTCTTCAAATATGGTTATCTGCCATCTGAGATGTGAATAGCTCTCTTGAATTATGTTCAAGCCCGGTGCAAAAGCCTGGAAGTAAAATTTTCTTTTAAATGGAATGATGATACTGAAGATGAGTCTCTCTCTCTCTCCCTCTCCCCCCCCCCCTCTCTCCATCCCTTGATATCCTCTTTTTCTTTTGATATATATATATTATATATATATATATATATATTTTTAGTTGCTGTTACTTTCTATAAGGAAATGACATTGGAATCAATATTGAGACAATAGCCCATTAGCAAAGTATGTGTTCCCTCTTGTTTTCAGCGATGCTAATGCTTTCTTTTTATATGTTATTGTTAATGCAGCACTCCATTCCCCACTCCTTTTTCTCAAAACAAGCAAACAAACAACACTGCACAATAGATATGCAGTTTGACTTCTTAAGAGCCATAATCACAAGTCTGTACTCAACAGCCGGTAGGCATGTCAGGCAGACTGTGACCAAGAAAATGAGACAAGTGATATGGTGCTGCATGCTGTGGACCACAATCAATGGCATGATGACAGGCATGGCCAATGTTGCAGATAGCCAATATGCAATGGCTTTTTTCTGGACAATCAAAGGGTGGGGGAGGGTGATCTGAAGCAAGAAACATGCCAGCAGCAGTATGTAAAGTTTTCACCTTGGAACTGGTGCCTGTTCGTGGTTCAGTCAAGAGATGGTATTTACAATGTAAGTAAGGAGAGGCATTTCCAAGTGGAATGCAGGATTCCAGTAGCTGATCACCCGAATGGATTGGATGGCCAAAAACTGCCATACATACACGCAGACATATCACCTCTCTGTCTCTCTAATCTTGTTTACCTATCTGTAGTACACATTTGCTGTATAATAAACTCCCTTCCTCTAATCATAGCTGCCTTTCCTTGTCTACTTCATTATATAGCATCACAATGTAAAGGCAGTTAGATACGGTGTGAAATCAGAATGCCAACTGTCACAACAATGGTTTTGCATTTCTTCCTAGACCTTCTTCCCTACTTCTGTTAGTAGTATGCCTCTGAATACCAGTTGCTGTCCACTGCAGGTGGGGAGGGTGCTATCATGCTCAGGTTCTGTTTTGGGATTCCCATGGGCCTCTGGTTGTCCACTGTGAGAGTGGGAAGCTCTCACTAGATGGACTTTTGGCCTGACCTAGCAGCTTCCTCTTATGTTCTCAATTCCCTTTTTGCCACCACTTGCCCACATTTTGGGCCCACCACTTATATAATACAGACAATACAGTTTTGTTATAGCTCAGATCTTTACTAAGTGCATCACCTTTGTGGGCAAAATGGTGGCATGCTACCTCTTCTTCCCACTCCAGTTTGAGCCTTCTTGTTACTCAGCTGTTTCAGGTGACATTCTATACAATGAAGAACGTATTTCCCTGAAGTGTGAGAGTCTGAAGGGGGGGGATAATGAAGACACTGCAGCATGCATATTTCTACATTTGTGAACTATGATTTTCACTAGGTGGCAGAAGGCACTAGGGCTAGCTACATTTGTGAACTATGATTTTCACTAGGTGGCAGAAGGCACTAGGGCTAGCTAGAGCTCTGTGTGCCAGCCAGATGCTGGTGAACACTGGTACTCCATACCAGAATGTCTTGGGCAGGAACATATTATGAGGTTCTGGCCTGGCCTCACCTACCCAGGCCAGCCACTGGACCCTTCCCAGTTGCTTTTTCTATTTGGGATGGGACGTTCCTCTGAACCCTACTGGGTGTGGTTTTTCCCATGGTGCTAATTCTTTTGGCATAGCTCCTGACTTCTCTCAAACAGCTGCCTGCCACTCAATCTGATACTAGGTTTAAAGCAAATGATACTTTTAATTACACTGTAGTAAGTCTTTGTTTTTTAAAAAAACAATACACCTCACAACATGATTCTCAATGGGTCTCTTTCTTTTACTGTTATCTATGGTTACCATAAGGGGTGTGGGTGGCGCTGTGGGTTAAACCACAAAGCCTAGGGCTTGCTGATCAGAAGGTTGGCGGTTCGAATCCCCGCGACGGGATGAGCTCCTGTTGCGCGGTCCCAGCTCCTGCCCGTCTAGCAGTTCGAAAGCATGTCAAAGTGCAAGTAGATAAATAGGTACCATTCCGGCGGGAAGGTAAATGGTGTTTCCGTGCGCTGCTCTGGTTCGCCAGAAGCGGATTTGTCATGCTGGCCAGATGACCCGGCCAGTAAAGCGAGATGAGAGCCGCAACCTCAGAGTCAGACACAACTGGACCTAATGGTCAGGGGTCCCTTTACCTTTATGGTTACCATGGTACTATGATGAAGATGCAGCACTGGAGTCAATTCCTGACCTAAATATTCATTTTTTCAGTGTCCCCTTCCTGATGTTGAGTGAGGTCTATTTTAAAATGTAGATTTATTAGAATTCTATTAAAAATACTATTTGCTTCAAGTTTGCGATTAATTTTATCCCATCCTGCTGTTACCTCATAACTTAAATTAATACCTGCTGTAAAGAAAACTTCAAGAGCTGTGCAGTAGTTACTAAAATAATGAAGGTTTGTAGGCATGATTTACACTGCTTAGAATTTATTATCCATACACAGTTGAATATTTTCTCGTAGAGCAGCAGCATTTACATTTAGTATTTCGTCTTGATATTTTGTTACCCTGCACTTCTGTTGGTACATGCCCCCCCCCTTTTGGGGTGTGAGGGAAGATAACTGTCCCAAGATCCCAAGCACAGACAGTTGCGCTCGATGGCATAGAAAATAATTGTGTGAATACTATTGCAAGAATGCTTTGCTTCCTTTAGCACTTAGCAGTAAGGGACAATAAAAACATAACCACTGTTTTTTACTCGTTTTGGACAGCACATTATCTAAAGAAGCATAACTGAACAATGTTCTTGCAGATAGGTGTAAAGGTAAAGGTAAAGGTAAAGGGACCCCTGAGCGTTAGGTACAGTTACGGACGACTCTGGGGTTGCGGCGCTCATCTCACTTTATTGGCCAAGGGAGCCGACGTACAGCTTCCAGGTCATGTGGCCAGCATGACTAAGCCGCTTCTGGCGAACCAGAGCAGTGCACGGAAACGCCGTTTACCTTCCCACCAGAGTGGTACCTATTTATCTACTTGCACTTTGACATGCTTTTGAACTGCTATGTTGGCAGGAGCAGGGACCGAGCAACAGGAGCCTACCCTGGCGGGGATTCGAACCGCTGACCTTCCGATCGACAAGCCCTAGGCCACAGTGCCACCCGCGTCCCTATACTAAGTGTAGGGGATTAAATTGACATATCACAGGTTTATTAAAAGGCTTGACTTTTGTATGTCTTTCCTTTGCCTTTTAGAAACAACTATTCCTCCACTTTTCTCTTTGGTTTCCTGCAGAGTCTTAGCAAGAATGTGGGATTAGTCCAAAGAAAGACATGCATTCCTCATGAATGCATCTCCTATGTATTGCTTTGCACATGTAGGTAATACTTTTAAAGCCTCTTGTTTAAGATGAGGGGTGACAAACCCTACATTTTTCTGGCCCTTCAAGATGCCACAGGAAGGTAGGTTGCTTAATGAATTCCAGAGACTGCAAATGATTCACAATGACTCTATTGTTGCCTAAAAGTGATGATACAACAATCATAATAAGCTCACTTATGCAGACCTTATAAGTGTCCTTCAGTCCTAGTTCTGGCTTCACCTTCCCTTTCATACCATATAAGGCATTGTCTGTCTATTCAGGATCACATTTCACCATGAAGGTTAGGTGTCCAGTTTGTCAATAAGGAGTGGTTGTGTGTGAGAATGTGTGGTGGCTACACCCACCACTGGTGTGTGGCCCCCAAAGGGGGTAAATGTGACCCTTGGGCCAAAGAAGAAGAACAGATTAACCACCCCTGCATTAAACTGATATGGCCTAGAGGGCTTAGCCACTGTAAAAACACATTGAGTTGCTTCTGAGTGAACCGCAGGCACTGAGGGCTGATTCACAAACTGCGTCAGTGCACAGATTAGTTACATGAATGGAGGCAGAGGTGCAACCAGACTATGACCCCCTGTCCCTCTCCTCTGTTTCCAGTTTTGTGCCCACAATCTCAGTCCTCTATCTTGGCATGCCATGATCTAAATATGAGAATTCTGGGCAAGAAAGACTGATGAGCTATGCAAAGATGGCAAAGTTAACATATAAACTACATGAGAAGGACAACCGTGATTTTAAGGAAGAATGGGAACTTTTTACAAACTGTTTAAAAAGACATCAAAAAGATTTGGACTCCTTGGCAGGTTTTGAATAAACATCCACAAATTTAGAAATAGAACATGCAATAGATAAGGTAATGATATACCGGTACACAATTTTACAACATGCAGAGAATAATATGTATAAACAAACCAGAGAGGGGAGCTGAGGGAAGTCTTTGGAGGGTGGGAGAGGAAGGGATTGGGGGGGGATGTAATTGGATATATTGATTGATAATTTGTTTTGTTAAATTTGTTTAATAAAAATATTTAAATAAATAAATAAATAAATAAATAATAAATAAATAAATAAGAGAATTCTGGAGAGACTCACAGCAGTTCTGAAAAGGCTTCCAGAGCATCCCCTTATATTTCACCAAGAAGGTCTCCCACTTTTGTATGCATATTTCTCTCTTTTTTAATTATATTTATTGAAAATTTTTAACACATAAAAAAGAAATACACATCCACATTTAAAACCAACAAACACAAACATAAAAACATACAATATATCTTATACCTGATATTTATTCCTCACATTGTAATAGACTTCCTCCTATCTCCCCTTCCAGCGTTCCTTGTCTATCATCTTTAGTAATTTCTAAACATCTTATCAAATCGTATTTATAAAACTTACCTAAATATTCAGTCTTAACTATTTTTCTTAACTTATATTCATCTGTCTTAAACACTTAACCTTACTCTACATCTACAGTCTAGCTTTCCTTCCTAGTTATATCTAATTCTCAATCATACAATATTTTGTGTGCATATTTCACCTGTTCCATGGTGCTATGGTTCAGAGGGGCACACATTGGTTACCAAGCTTCCTTCTGGGGATGATCTACTACTGTAGGCCAAATGGTGTGTGTGTGTTTTAAGCAATGCATCTAGTTTCTTTTCGGATTACAAATTTCAACCTTCTAGATAAAACAACTGGCTTTTAAATCATTGCCCTTTCCTTCCTCTCTTCCTTCCTCTAAAACCCCCACACAAACATAAAATGAATTATCAGTACACAAAACTACATATTTCAACAAGGCTTATTTTTTTATTCACAAAAGTCCCCAAGTCTTCTCTAAATTATATTCACCCAGAATTTGATCAGTAAATAAAGCAACAACAGTAAATTTGGATGGCATGGCAGGAAAACCAAGGCATATGGTTTTTAGTAAACAACTTACTCATAACTACAAAGGACAGCTTTGACTTGTCTCTAAATGTCAATGCACAAAATATCTCCTGCTGTGAGGGAGTATGGTCTTTGCAATATCTTCTGAAACATTCGCCCCAATACCTGTCAGCTATACATGGTGACTTTATGGGGCATGATGGCTGCCTAACCAGTCAGAATGAGCATCAAATTGGATTATGGGAAAATTCCATTGCAGCTGACTGCTGTGATGGTCTGTCAAAGGAACATCTGAACTGATTAACAAGCACGGTCTTTAAAATGAGCTCGTCTCATCTGATAGCAATTTCCAGATTCATTGCTATACTAGGCAGAAGCTGAGTAAGAACTGGGTGTGGAAGGAGTAAGAGGGGAAAAAATATGTACAGGTATCTATTCTTTGTTCCATTTCTGTTTATTATTATTTCTCTCCTATTGTAGCACTTGGTACTGGGGTGAGTAAGAAATTCAGTTCACATTTTAATGTGTATGAGAAAGATTGGCAGAGATCTTCCCACTTAGGTTTTCCTGTGTTTCCAGTGGTTTAACAATTCTGCCCCATTGGTTAATGTCAAGGGTAGTGCCTAGAGCATCTGGGAAGCATTTTGGTTCCCATAGTGCTCCAGTTCCACCCATTCCAACATAGCACACTCCAAAATCTAAAAGGTTTCCAGCAGTTTTGACTCCTTCCGTATTGGTTAAGTGGGTGTGGTATATTGAAAATTGTGGAGAAACTGCACTCATAATGCCCTCATGTTCCTTTAACCAGAACATGTAAAAGAGCATTGTCAAGCTTGTTTAGAATAGCAATTTATGGGGGTGGGGTAATCTGTTAGGAACAATGTGTTGCCTTTCATTTTAGCACAATATTTTGCAAAAATAATAATGAGAATTTGTTTGTTTTAACTTCTTTTCTGATTGAGAACATTCAGGAGTGGCCAGTTGGGCAGGGCACCACTCCAGATTCGGCTTCCCTGGTAGCAGCATCACTTTGTTGTTGTTCAGTCGTTCAGTCGTGTCCGACTCTTCGTGACCCCATGGACCAGAGCACGCCAGGCACGCCTATCCTTCACTGCCTCCCGCAGTTTGGCCAAACTCATGTTAGTAGCTTCGAGAACACTGTCCAACCATCTCATCCTCTGTCGTCCCCTTCTCCTTGTGCCCTCCATCTTTCCCAACATCAGGGTCTTTTCTAAGGAGTCTTCTCTTCTCATGAGGTGGCCAAAGTACTGGAGCCTCAACTTCAGGATCTGTCCTTCTAGTGAGCACTCAGGGCTGATTTCTTTGAGAATGGATAGGTTTGATCTTCTTGCAGTCCATGGGACTCTCAAGAGTCTCCTCCAGCACCATAATTCAAAAGCATCAATTCTTCGGCGATCAGCCTTCTTTATGGTCCAGCTCTCACTTCCGTACATTACTACTGGGAAAACCATAGCTTTAACTATACGGACCTTTGTCGGCAAGGTGATGTCTTTGCTTTTTAAGATGCTGTCTAGGTTTGTCATTGCTTTCCTCCCAAGAAGCAGCCGTCTTCTAATTTCGTGACTGCTGTCACCATCTGCAGTGATCATGGAACCCAAGAAAGTGAAATCTCTCACTGCCTCCATTTCTTCCCCTTCTATTTGCCAGGAGGTGATGGGACCAGTGGCCATGATCTTAGTTTTTTTGATGTTGAGCTTCAGACCATATTTAGCGCTCTCCTCTTTCACCCTCATTAAAAGGTTCTTTAATTCCTCCTCACTTTCTGCCATCAGGGTAGTATCATCAGCATATCTGAGGTTGTTTATATTTTTTCCGGCAATCTTAATTCCGGTTTGGGATTCATCCAGTCCAGCCTTTCGCATGATGAATTCTGCATATAAGTTAAATAAGCAGGGAGACAATATACAGCCTTGTCGTACTCCTTTCCCAATTTTGAACCAATCAGTTGTTCCATATCCAGTTCTAACTGTAGCTTCTTGTCCCACATAGAGATTTCTCAGGAGACAAATGAGGTGATCCGGCACTCCCATTTCTTTAAGAACTTGCCATAGTTTGCTGTGGTCGACACAGTCAAATGCTTTTGCGTAGTCAATGAAGCAGAAGTAGTGTTTTTCTGGAACTCTCTAGCTTTCTCCATAATCCAGCGCATGTTTGCAATTTGGTCTCTGGTTCCTCTGCCCCTTCGAAATCCAGCTTGCACTTCTGGGAGTTCTCGGTCCACATACTGCTTAAGCCTGCCTTGTAGAATTTTAAGCATAACCTTGCTAGCGTGTGAAATGAGTGCAATTGTGCGGTGGTTGGAGCATTCTTTGGCACTGCCCTTCTTTGGGATTGGGATGTAGACTGATCTTCTCCAATCCTCTGGCCACTGCTGAGTTTTCCAAATTTGCTGGCATATTGAGTGTAGCACCTTAACAGCATCATCTTTTAAAATTTTAAATAGTTCAGCTGGAATATCACTTCCACTGGCCTTGTTGTTAGCGAGGCTTTCTAAGGCCCATTTGACTTCACTCTCCAGGATGTCTGGCTCAAGGTCAGCAACCACATTACCTGGGGTGTATGAGACCTCCATATCTTTCTGGTATAATTCCTCTGTGTATTCTTGCCACCTCTTCTTGATGTCTTCTGCTTCTGTTAGGTCCTTTCCACTTTTGTCCTTAATTGTGGTAATCTTTGTACGAAATCTTCCTTTCATATCTCCAATTTTCTTGAACAAATCTCTGGTTTTTCCCATTCTGTTATTTTCCTCTATTTCTTTGCATTGCTCGTTTAGAAAGGCCCTCTTGTCTCTCCTTGCTATTCTTTGGAAATCTGCATTCAATTTCCTGTATCTTTCACGATCTCCCTCGCATTTTGCTTGCCTTCTCTCCCCCGCTATTTGTAAGGCCTCATTGGACAGCCACTTTGCTTTCTTGCATTTCTTTTTCATTGGGATGGTTTTCGTTGCTGTCTCCTGTAATGTTACGAGCCTCCATCCACAGTTCTTCAGGCACTCTATCCACCAAATCTAAATCCTTAAACCTGTTCTTCACTTCAACTGTGTATTCATAAGGAATTTGATTTAGATTGTATCTTACTGGCCCAGTGGTTTTTCCAGATAAGGTGGGGGCAGGGGTAGAAATGAGGTTGAGAAGACATTGCTGCACTGGCAGAACCAACCCAGCAATCCTGGGAGTCTGTCTCTGCTGCCTTATGGTGGCACCATGCTATGCCAGGTAAGGCCCTGAGGACATTCCATTACTGAATTCACAGGGGCCTCCACAAAGTTTGGTCTGTGCCTAGTTTTTCACTTTGTCATTGGCCCACCAGGGATTCATTGCAGCATTTTCTGCAGGTTGACACCTAGGCAATCATAAAAGCTGTGCTGTTCTTATTTGGAAAATGACATTTGGCCTTTTCAAATGTCATTTACAAACTAATGCATGTCTGACCTCTACAATGACATTATCTAGTCTATGTTGTTTCCTGCTATTTAAACCCCCAAATCTTGCCTGTTGGTACACTGAACATTCCATGCCTTCTTATGGTGCTGTTTTCTTTTCCCAATACATGTGTGCTTTTAGCAAACCATTCCTTCCCTTTCTTCCCTACCTCTTTTTCTTTTTCTTTTTCTTTTTCTTTTTCATGAAGCCCTATGTAAGTTCTCCCCATCTACTTCCACTTCCTCCTCCTGCCAAACACACCCCAGATGCAATCACAGTTCTGTGTGTCCAAAGTTCCTGGTGACATTTTCATCCAAATGGGAATGCCAACTGGCTTCTAGGACATCGCTTTGTGAGTGCCTGCCCCATTCAGGAGAAGAATGGGCTTGCATGGGGATTTTTCACTGGGGAAATTGTCTGTTTTTGTGGCAAGCCATCTGCCGACTGTTCCTGCCGTGCCATGTGGTATATGGAAATGGCCACAACTACTGTGACTACTCCTTTTTGTCACTGCTTTGCATTCACATGCCTCTATTTGACTGTGCCAACAAATAGCAGGGTCCTTCTGTGCATATTTGTGTGCAATTACCTTTCAGATAGTTTGCCCTCTAATTCTCCAAAATCTATTGGCCTGGCTAGTAGTGATTAGCTTGATTAAATGTGTTGCGCATCTTGGGCAACAAGTGCAGCCAGCCAGTCAGACATGTGTTATTTCTGTAGCTTTTTACATTGTATTACGTCTGTGGCATGATTATGGGATACTGGTTTTGCGTTTTCCGTGGGATGTGCTTTATCTTCAAGAACTGAATTTTGCTGACTTGTAATCAGATAGCAGGGATGTGTGTGTGAAAAACCAACCATATAAGGATCATTTGCATAAAGCATGCTTAAAAATTGCCAGTCACCTAACATTGACACTGAGCTAAAAACCTAGAGTAGGGTGAGATGCCATCTTACTTCTCTTGAGGAAGACCTAAAAACATAGAGTTGGACCAACTCCCTGCAATGCAAGAATATGCAGCTGTCCCATACAGGGATCAAACCTGCAACCTTGGCTTTATCAGCAACAGACTCTCTCCAACTGAGCTATCTATCCCACTGCTTCCCAACAGGCTTAATTGAGCCAAGCCTAATTGCACTGATGTTTCACACTAGCCAAACAGGAATATTACTTTGTTTTTCTTGTTGTTTGTAATGAACCTTCTAGCAAGTGTCGCTGAATTTGTAAGGCCAGCTATACAGATGGCACATCTGCCTGGTCTGATGCCAGCAGTCCTTATTTATCCACCTTAGCTTGTTATTGCAACTCTACATTGCTTTCTTCTCTTTCTCAGCCTCTAGGAAATTCAATTTACCATTTTGAAGAGCAAGTGAAACAGATGTCTTGTTATCACTTGCCATTTTTTTTCCTGGCATGGTCTTGGGGTGATCGGATGGGTTTCTCTTTTGTGAACATAGCAGTAGGATCGACAGTGGGCACAGAGTGCCTCTTATGTCATGCACCACCAGAAAGAAGGCACAGATTCGCATGAAATTTGCCTTCTGTAATTTGTGCCTAGATATAAATGTGGAAATAATTACTATTGTAATTTAAATGGAAATACTGTACATCTTACTATAGTTGGGAAGACTGTGACCACATGTCCTGTGTGTCTGCTCAGTCTGCTATCCAGATACTAACAGCTGGTGGGTGACTTTAAGGCCCCTGTTCTTTATGTGTATGGGATAGATCAGTTGGTAGAGCATGAGACTAGTCCAACCTCCTGCAAGGCATGAATCTTTTGCCTAACGTGGGGCTCAACCCCACAACCCTGAGATTAAGAGTCTCATGTGCTACTGACTGATATTTCAAAGATTTAGACCTTAGAAGGAATTTTGTATCAGGGGTCAGATAGCAGGATTTCTCATATCAGCCTCAATCCCAATTGTTCTTATGCTTTCTACCACTCATTTACCTCTAATATAGCAGTCTTGACCAACATACTTTCCAATCTGCAGAAGCGGGTACAGATTTCAAAATGAAATGGTCCAAGTGCAATTTGAAGTAAACCACACAGAGCTCATTTGTCTTACTCCCAGGGAAGAGTATATAGGATAGCATGCTGGGGGGGGGAGTCAAAGTGTGAAAACATTACAGCAAAAGTGGGGAATCCCTTTCAGTCTAGCAGGTGTGTGATGGGTGGGATGAAAGGCAAATAAATGTGTGCAGATCCAGAACCAGCAGTCAATGGAGTACTGGATGCGACTCTTGGCTGTGCTTTTGCCATGCAAAAGTCCTCCCACCCACTCATACCAGCAAGCTAGAGGCATTGTCACAGGTCAAGGGCACATTCCAGCTGGGTAAAGTTAGCCAAGGGCAGGGCTAGGGAGAAGCATGGCCTGGAGAGATGGATGGCAGCCTGGGAGAGTCCTGGGGGTTAGGTACAGAGGTCCAAAGAACCACATTTAGCTTTCAGGCTGGAGGTTCTATCTACACTGCTGGTCTGCTGAATGCAAATTTGTTTACTTATTTCATCAAGCCCAGTTCAAAATTATATCATTCTAGTGAAAAAAACACACAATTCATCTGTTTTTACAGTGCGCTCCTGCACTTGCCTCCTCAGAAGTAATCCCCACAGAAGTCAAATGGGCTTACACAATAGGGCTTAGATCTGAGATGGCTTGCATAGGATTGCGCACTCAGTCTCTTTCCTTGTCCCATGCTTCCTTGACTCCCAGAGGGCAAATATCTGCTTTGCTTGACATTGGTGACTTTTTATTTGGCAGACTTGTCCACCTTGCTGATGTGCAACCTGGGAGACATAATGAGAGGGTTTGGGAGTGAAGTTTCTTATAGGCTACTAACAGCCAGAAATGCAAATCATCACCATCATCATCATCATCATCATCATCACTTAATGTTTGGCCTATGCTAAAAATGCCACACATTAAGGCTAGTGTGTGATAGAAAGCAAAGTAGCCCAACTCAGAGACTAAGAGTGCCATTATTATGTGCCATTATTATTTTTCAATGCAGAAGCAAGCGAGGATTATGAACAGCTACATTTCCAGCCATGAGGCCGAGGCATTCTTTGCTGACATACAGAAAATTGCTGATTCCAGTATCTTCCTGGCTTGCTTTCCAAAATGGACCTGGAAATATTTAACTATATATTCATTTTGCTGCTGCACAGATTGGTGCTAGGAATCTTTAAATCTGTCTCCTTCTTTTTAGTATGATATGGAACTAGTCAGTGTCTGCAGACAGGTTTTATTCTGGCATGTCTTATTTGAGCAACTGCGAGGAATGCTTAAATGGGAGAATAAAAGCACAAGAATCCCCTCTTTCAGTATTGCCTGGCTTGATTCTTTAACCAATGGAATTAAATGAAACCTATCTCTAGTAAATTGCAAATGTACTCTTAAATGAGCATCACTGATATATTCCTAAAGCAGTGACCTTTAAAGAAAGGCAGCATCTGTCTCTGAAGCCTTAAATGAGCAAATAATACTACCATGTGCAGTTCCTAGTCCTTTATACCATTTCCAACTATAAAACACCAATGTCATGTTGAGTAGCTAACTTTCCTATAACAAAAGTTGTCTTTGACTGGGGATGGATGAATCTATCAATTTTGGTTTCATAGTTTTCCAAATCTTAAGCTCAGTTCTCCACATTTCCACAGCATTTTTTTAAAAAAAACATTCTCATTTTTTTAAAAACATTCTCACGAAAAATTCCCGTAATAAATCAATTTTTGCAAACAGTTCCCCTTAATATAATGTAGTTTTGTCTGTTATTTTCTCTGATATATGCATGTATATGCCTATTTTCCCTAATATAACGCATTTTATACACTTGGAGAGCTGCATTGTAACATTCAGAGAAGTGCAAATTTCAAAGGATAGCTGTGTTTCAGTTCATGTCTTGGTTTGAGAAGTACAAATTAGGTAGTTCCTCATTAAAATGCAAAGATGACTGAATTTCTTCCCCATTCATATCTCTGTTTTATATCTAGAAATGTAAAAGAGCAGTGTGTCTTGCTTGTATTATTTCTTTGATGGTCACAGGCTCTGTAGCTTCAGCCTCTGGCTGTGCTTAAGGAGTCCATTCACAGCAGCAGCTATCTTCTGGGTCACTACTGCATGAACTGAGGCTTCCTGAGCCTAAATTGTGATGCTTTTTCCTTCCACTTAGCAAATTGATGTATGGCTGCAAGGAAGTCGGGAGTGAAATATATAATGCTCTAAAAATAGAGCTCCCCTCCCCACAACCCACTGGTAGAGTGTATGCTTTTTTCCCATTACACTGAGACCAGTCCCTGTCTGTGGCTTTTTAAATTTCATAATTTGTCATGTCACCCAGCAAAATGGACTTTTTTCTGTCATGCTGGCCAGTTCAGACTTCAGTTAGCTCACACAAAAGTGGGTTGGTGTGGGTGGCTGCACACAGTGGTTTCAGGCTAGCTAGCGTAATGGAATATGTGCATTTATGCCACATATAGCACTTTGGAAATGGACCATGAACATCATATTTCTATGGTTATTTTTCTTCTTGTTTAGAATTAACATCAACCAGCAGGAGAGAGAGAAAGCTGTGGCAGCTGTGGATTAAAACCCACCACAAGCAGCATACAGCTTTTATCTGTTTTGAAAATCTTTGAGTGAAGTACTAGCTTGAAAGGCAGGTGGTCAATGCTTGTGCAACCTTCCGGACTATAAAACTTCAGCAGTGGCACATAGCCATTGAAAGCAATGATCTGTAATTATCCTTTTAGGTCTATATTGTTATAGATAAAAGAGGCTATAATCTACCTTATGTGGCTGAACATGCTCCCTTCCACATGGACACATCAATGGTATATTTTACATGTATCTGTTGGGCTGGTTCAATGGCACCATTCTTGCTTTGTTTCCAGATTTTAAACTTTGCTAGCTAAATAGTTTACATGGTATGCAAGCACAAGTGCCAACTGCTAGGAGCCTGATGTATTTTTTGAGGGGGCCAGGCCCCCTCAATTTTCAGAGGGCTTTTGGCCCTGCTCCCTGGCTCCTTGTGATGTCATATTGCCCCCCTCAATCAGCTGAAGAAGCTGGTGCCTCTGTATGCAAGCATAATTATGCACTTACCTGTCACAAAAAGTCACCTCTTCTCCAAATACAGTAGGTGAATTTTTGAAATGAAATCCTGCATGTGTGTTATTTGTCCCATTTTGTGATTTATGTCCCTGTTTGTTGTTAGTAACCTGACCCCCCTCAGATCCTTTCAGTACTCCAGAGAGAATGATATGCCCATTCTACACTCTATAGTGGTGTAACCAATGTGTGGACTATGGTTCCCAACATTGGCCATGCTGGCTGAAATTGATGGGAGTTGGACTCCAAAAAAAAACCAAAAACTTTGAGAACACCACAATGGCTACCTCTTCTTTATTGCCTGACAATCTCTCTCTCTCTCTCTCCTCTCTCTCTCTCTCTCTTCTCTCTCTCTCTCTATGTTCCTAGTATTGATAGTATTGATTTAAAATAATTTTATTTTCCACCATTGCATATTTGTATCGATGTTGGATAGATCATTTGAAGTTTTGCTGCAACACAACTAAGTTAAATAATACAGTACAATGCATTGGGCTTTGGCATTCAGGAACAGCCAAAATAAAAATATTAGAAGTGCAAATGAGAGAGAAAGGAAACCTCAAGTTTAAATCTGCCTTATGTGCCACACCATCAGTTGTCATTTCCTTTGTGTGGTACTCAATGTGGTGCCTTTTAGCACAATATAAACAAAATTAAAATCTTATCAATCAGGCTGAGTTTTAGTGAGATCGCAGGCACTTTGGCTGCAAGAAGTGAGATGTAAAACAAAATCATTTTCAAAATAAGTGACAACTTTCTAACCTCAGGATTTGAAAGAAAATTACACTAAAGTTTTCATTGCATAGTATCTGCAAGAGACAATAAAGCAAATTTCTAACAGAGTTCCAAAAGGTCTTTTTTCCTTTTTTTAAAAAGCACATAGGATTGGAAGCAAGGGATCAAGGGGATCAAGGGTCTTGTGAATTATTTTACCCAATAGATGCCCTTTTTTGTGCACACGATTTGGATGGAGAACTGCACCACAAAATTCAGACAAGTGTGCATTTTGAAGAACAGCTGTGCTTTGTATTAAAATATGGACCAGAATGGATTTCTTCTCCATCCATAGCTATACGCCTGTAACTGGCTTCCCAAAAGGGTTAGCCAGGTTGCATGATAAGCACACAAGTCAATGCCATCAGCTCTTGCCAGACAGAGGTGCCTTTCTGCTAGCAACCAAACTGGCACACATTGAGATAGTTCACAGTAAACTTGCATTCTTGCTCTTTTCAAAACACTGCACACCATTTAATTTTGTATGTTTATTGCTTGGGAAGTTATTTTCCCTTTAACAGCAAAAGCACATTCTTCTGTTTTCCTGAAGGGAGGCAGTTAATTTGTCTTGATGCTACTATAAACTGGCAGCAAGGAGCTGATATAGCACCTCCACAAGGACAGCCGTTTCACTTTTTCCTATGCTCTATATTGGCTGACGTTAATCCTGTAATTGAAGCTTCCGGTGTTAGGATTAAGCTGATATTTATCAGTCAAAGCCTGGCAAAAAAGAGAAGAGATTTGTGGTAAATAGCGATTTAGTCTAACTCCTTCCATTCTTTCTCCTTGTCTCCTGCACACACATCGACATCTTTCAATATTTCCCTGTGTTGTTTGTTTTCTTGATCTGTGTAAGCTCTCTATGCTATACCACCCAGGCTGACTATTGAAGGCTACTCCGGTAATTTCTTCAGCCAGGGGAACTGTCTGCTTCCAGCGATTAGGGGGAAAGCAGCCCCTGAAATGTATAATCACATTGTTATGGCAGAACAGCAAATCATATTCATGATCAAAGTTGGCTGCTTCTTCCAGGATAACTAAATGACTTCATGTGAAAATGTACATTAAAATATATGAATGAGGACCTGGAGGTCAAAATGAGGGAATTCTGGTTTGAAATAGAATCAAAGATAATCCAGCCCAATGCCCAACCTCAATGCATAATCTTTTTTTTTTTTTTACAAATTAATATACCTATTCACGCTAATCTTGTATATTGACATTGATCCATGATTTAGGTCCTATTGTTTAAATGTTTTGGTATGAGATGTGGCTATATATATCACTCCTAATAGGGACGTGGGTGGCGCTGTGTTCTAAACCACTGAGCCTAGGGCCAGTGTGGCGTAGTGGTTAAGAGTGGTGGACTCGTAATCTGGTGAACCAGGTTCGCGTCTCCGCTCCTCCACATGCAGCTGCTGGGTGACCTTGGGCTAGTCACACTTCTCTGAAGTCTCTCAGCCCCACTCACCTCACAGAGTGTTTGTTGTGGGGGAGGAAGGGAAAGGAGAATGTTAGCCGCTTTGAGACTCCTTCGGGTAGTGATAAAGCGGGATATCAAATCCAAACTCTTCTTCTTCTTCTTCTTGCCAATTGGAAGGTCAGTGGTTCGAATCCCCGCGATGGGGTGAGCTCTTGTTGCTCAGTCCCAGCTCCTGCCCACCTAGCAGTTTGAAAGCACGTCAAAGTGCAAGTAGATAAATGGTACCGCTCTGGCGGGAAGGTAAATGGCGTTTCCGTGGGCTGCTCTGGTTTCGCCAGAAGCGGCTTTGTCATGCTGGCCACATGACCCAGAAAAATTATCTGCGGACAAACGTCGGCTCCCTCGGCCAGTAAAGCAAGATGAGCGCTGCAACCCCAGAGTCGTTCGTGACTGGACTTAACTGTCAGGGGTCCTTTACCTTTACCTTTTTATCACTCTAAATGCTGCACCTACAGTTCCTCTCCCCCTGAACCACTGAGTTAAATGTACACTTTGCAGATATGAAGCACATCTAAGATGGCTACACTAGTATCCAGAGGGTTGTAACTATAGAAGTTTGTAGCTGAACCAACCTCATGGGTTTAATAATTGCTCTTCTAAATAAAACTGCATATAAAATACCTGCAGGCCACGTCATGGGGGACATCATGTGTCACTTTATGAAGCCCTGAACAACTTGGGACCATGAAACCTTAAGACCCTTATATCTCAGCTGGATCACCGATAACATCTGGAGAAGGGATGTTCGTTGTTACAGAGGCCCAACTGGCCTCAACTGGAAGTCAGGCATTTAATGTCACCAAGCATCTAATCCCATTGGTCCCATGCTGTGGAGTGCTTTTCCAGCAGAAATCCATCAGGCACCCTTGCTTTTGACTTTCAGATGTCTCTTGAAGATTTATTTTATGTCGACACAGGGCTTTGCATTTCTTTATTTTTGATTAGCTAATTGCTTTATAATTATCTTGGTTTTTAATTTTTTAATTGTGTCTTATGTTTTAACATATTTTATGATATGACAGTAATGCTCTTATAAATAAATAAACCTTCATAAATACCCTTGAAACCACAATTACACATTAGAATAGTATAAAAGTCAATGCAATGAAAGAGCAGATAATGCCACTTTCATTAAAAACAGCACCTTGGGTGAGCAGGCATATCCCTTGCATTTGATCAGCTTTTGAATATCTTGGGCTTTCATTTATAGCCCATTTAATGCCCAATTTGCATGATGTATTCCTGTGAAGTTAGACAACAAATCTGCATGTATGGATCCGATCAGAACCATTCATGATTGCTTGCATGCACATCATTTGTTGAATGGCCATCAAGGGTATTAAATATTAATTTCCCCACAAATATAAAACAAACTATTGGGAGGGGGCAGGGGAGAGACCCCCCATACAGTGTGTTCTGTGGGCACAGAATACTGGCTGACAGGAAGGATGGAAAATGGGGCGGTGGTAGCTGGAATGAAATGAGTGGAGTCCTGAATAGCAGTAGCTCACACAGCAACATTTTGCTGCAAGCCCCACTTGTGGAATCTCAATGTTCAGAGACAGTTTTCCCCATTCACCAGCAAACAAAATTCAAGCACAGAGAGGCCTGTCACCTCCATTCCCTGCTTTTGGGTTTCCTGGACACTGATTTTGGGCCACTATGGAAGGAAGGAAGCTGCACTAAATGGACCTTTGGTCTAATCCTGCAGTGCTCTTCTGAAGGTATTCAGCATGTGCAGAGAACATGAGATCCCCTGTAACAGCAATATCTGCTTTAGTCCACTGCGCGTGAACACCTTCTCTGACACTGCACTGCTCATGTGACACACCGTCATTCACACCTATCATTAGGTGTTTAATAATGTTTAAATCAGCTCTATGAAACTTGGTCAAAGGCTCTAAAGCAGTGCTGACAGGGGTATCTTGTGCTCTGACTTGTTTGTCAGCACTGCCTATCACAGATTCCATGATGGTGATGTCTTACAATTTATTTCATATTCCATCTCATCTCTCTTCAATCTGTTTTAAAGTTTGAGCAAACATATTTACTCTTTTGAAACCATCGTCTGAGGTTCCCAATAGCACAGCGGGGGGGGGGGGATATATGCTTAAAACAGTGTGTATTTTTATGTTTGGCTACATACAGCCCCCTTTAGTCCTGAATTCAGAACATGTAGTACATATATCACTGTTCTGTCCCTTTAGTAATTCTTGCATTGGCTCATGAAATATATTATGCTGGTTATTTCCCACCATTGTTCTCATTCTGGAGCATTTCCCCCCCCCCCCCCACTTTGGCTTTCAAAGTGTTTTATTTGCAGGGTTTAAGGAGAAAATGAGCTAAACGTGGAGAAATATGTCTCTGACAGAAAAGGATGTATTAGTGCTTTAGCTGGACATTTATAGGTAATGTGGCCCTTGTTTTCTGGTGCACAGGTTATTATTCTGTAGAAATGAAGAATAGCTTTAAAAAAGAAAACCATAGCAAATAAATGAAGTCACCGGTAGCCCCTAGATCTCAGATATAAGGAAGAAGACAAAAGCTCACACAGCTTATGGTGGGGAGCACAGTCTGAAGAGGTACTCATCTCTTGCTATAAGTATGTTTTGTTCAGCTTTTCCCAACCTGGTGCCCTCCAGTATTTTGGAATACAGCTTCTATGGAAGATAGCGCATCCTATTCAGGTGCTAGATTTATTCACTTTCAAAGAAATTGTGGAGGGAGGGACGTGGTCCTGTATGTACCAGCCCTGCCCCAACATCCCTGTCTTCTCTACTCCTGACCTTCACATTTTCAGTGCAAAGGTCTGAAGGGAAATTCTGATTGTATTCAACTGAATGTGCATAATCAAGTTTCCCAGTTGTGGGAAGGATTGTAAGTGTGTTCCGACCATCACACTAAATGCACAAAATCTAGGTGTGAGGGGAGTGGGGCAGAGTAGTGCACATTTCCGCTTCCCCTCTTTGAATTGTGAGTTGACCTAACACCTGCACGGGGCTAGAGTTTGGCTTCTGTGCAAACTATTCAAAGGTACTAATTATACCTTTTAAACACATTTTGCTGTGTGAATCTAATGACTATATTATTATTGAGTCTATTTCCTTGTGTTGTGTCTGAGTTTCTCTGACTGTCAGTGTGGTTCTACCGTAGAGCAGCAAGAGAAAAGGGAAATTGTTCTTCCTCTTTTTCTTTCTTTCATAAGATTCTGCAAAATGACATTAATTAGCACAGAGACTCAGAGGCAGTGCCTGAAATCACTTCCAACTCTTTGGGGGTAACTGACTAGTTGGAGTGGTGCAGTGAGAATGTAAGACACTGTCATAGATGGTAATTGAGTTTTATCCCATGATACTACTACTACTACTACTACTACTACTACTACTAATACCTTTGGCTTCTATGGTGAATGGCTGCATATATGAAGCCTTTCAAAAAGTACAAGTTGAATTTCATATTAGAGGGGAAAGGCTCTTGCAACATTAAGCAGAAAGTTAGTAAGCCAAATGGTAATATACATATTTGGTGCTGTTTTTCTTAGTTGTGGCACAGGATTATAATTATTATTTGCTCATTTGAAGGGGAATCGAAAGAGCAAAAAAAGGTGTTGCTATTGTATAATGGGTTGGATAAAATAACCATCAGGATTTCCCCAGCCCATGGCACCAGGGCGTAGGAAGGGGGTGTGGCACTCCCCGGGTGTCATCCTTGAGGGGGGTGACAAAATGGCACACCATGAGGGTTGGCACTTACCGCAGGTAAGTGGCCTGCAGCGCGCCCAAGCCATGTGTCTCTCCTGGGAGTAACACGGTGGCTTGAGGTCCCGTGCTGCCCGAAACAGCAGCATAGAGCTTATGTCAGCCAGGCAGACTCCGTGGGCAGCTTGCCGTGGCGCCCCTTGGGCGGATTGCCACAGCGCCCCCGTGCCACACCCCCGTGTGTGGATCGCTATGGCACCCCCAGCGGTTACCCTGTGCATGGATCGTCGCAGTGCCACCATCTAGAGATTGCCACAGCACCCCCATGCATGGATCGGCATGGCACCCCTGTGGGCGGCTCGCCCTGCCCCCACTGCTCCAGGTACTGGAGCAGCTAGCTACGCCTCTGCATGGCACCACTTATTTAAAAGTTGAAAGCAAAGTTAGTGGATTTTGAATTTCAATCTAAAAGCAGAGGAGCTTCCATATTGTCCAAAAAAGTATCCAGATTTACTGTTAAGAACACTATTGTGAGAAAAATAAGAGTGAAAAGTCATTACTGTTGCTATATGAATAGCTTTTCTATATATCTAGCTGGTCCTTGCAAATTCACAACTTCATCAAACTCCTTTGCAGTGGCTAAACACACACACACACACACACACACACAGAGAGAGAGAGAGAGAGAGAGAGAGAGAGAGAGAGAGAGAGAGACTGTCCATGTCCTTCTCTCTAAGGAAGTGATGCTTAGTCACATCCAAGGAATGATGATTTGACTACTGCACTACTCTTTTTAAGTGGACAGAAGAAATAAGATCTGACGCCACTTGTTTATAGGCTGGGTGAACTGGGCATTTGAGCTTTTTTCTGGCCTATTGAAACTTCCCACATGCAGGTGATCAAAAAGGGTAAAACTGACTACTTGATTTCAGGGAGCATAGGAACAAGATTAGGAAAAGATGTGGTTCATCTGGCAGCTCAAGTACACAAAAAACATTGGAGCAGTAGCAAACTCTATTTGACATCCATCTTTGAAGGGACAAAGATGGGCTACACAAGTATGGAACAAATGAGCATGGATTGTAAAGTACCTTGAATGCATAGATATTGTGCATTAATTAAATTGTGCCATTTTCCTAGTGCAACTGTTTCCACACTAGGCATTTAGCATGGAATTGCCATGCTTCATTTACACACACTTTACGGGCATCCACATTATATTTATATGTGGTCATTGTCAGCCTGAATTTTCCCCATGATTATTCTGTATTTTTTCTCTTGCAGAAAGCCTGATTCCCCCCAAAAAACAACAAGAAAAAGGGCAGCACAATCTCGACTGGTATAGATGCACTTAGCACTACTTACACAGCATTTTAAAAGGCAAAGATTTTAAAAGGTGAACCTGCCCAGCACATAACCACTATAGCTTTCAGCGGGCATAACATTAGCATTCTTTTCGTAAGAAATATTTTAAAACCTGTTTCCCAGTCTAATGGCTTTCAGGTAGTCAGAAGGCTTTTCAGGTGAATTCGAACTTTCAAACTTCGTCATGCATAGCGGTTATGCTACACCTGTTGTGATGGAAAATAGCAAGATGAACATGCAGAAAGAGGGTGCAATATCCCCAATAGTGTACAGTGTTAATTGCCATTCCACTTGTAGCCTACACAGTGAAAAAGCAATGATTATTAGCACTAGGAGCCATCCATCCGGATGCAGCCTGGAAGTCTACTGTTTAAGGTAGAGGAGCAGTATGGTTGGTTTAGACCAGCCCAAATTATGATGGGCTCTCTAGGAAGGAACAGAGGAAGCTGTGCTGAGTCAGACCATTGGTTCATATGAATCAGCATCACCTCATGGCAGGTCTTTCAGATAGAAGTCTTTTGTAGCTCTACCTAGAGATTCCATGGATTGAACTTGAAGACCTTTCACATGCTAATTGTGTGATCTACCGAAGAGTTGTGGAACATGAATCTTACGGATACCAGCTGTGCATGCTTTGCAGGTTCTCTCTTGCTGGGCACCTTTGGTGCCTAATTATGATTCATGAATGCTAAGTTTCTTGCAACAGCTGTTGAGGTCATGACTTTTAGACTTCCATTTTGCTTAAACTGCCTGCATGTGCACTCATGTTTGTGCATAGGGTAGTGAAGCGGTAGAGTTCTTGACAAGAGATGGAAGATGGCCAGCTCTTAGGAAAATGAGGCCTGTTTAATAAGGAAGGACTTATTGAACAAATCCTCCCATACTTTCAGTGATCTTGACCCTAAGATCCTCCTGCTGCCCATTATGTAGTTGGCCAAAAATAAATGCAAAAATTAGATCCATCATTGTCTGCAAAGTAACAAAATCGAATGCTGTGGATTTGTTCTAATGGAAATACGGAGTATATTTCCAGGCAACTACAGAAGGCAACAGAAGGGCAGCAGCAGCAGCAGCAGTAGAGTGGCGTCCTGGAAAGGCAATATGACAGAATAACCGAAAACATGCAAAACAAAACAAGTCTGAGTGTGTGCCAGAGGCATATTTTCTCTAAATTATCAGAAGACTCTCAATAGGAGCTGACTTCGGAGGCAGTGTGCTTTTTCACACCTGACTGTAGCAGTCAGTTTTGTATCTTCTTTATTTCTCAGCTGCCATATAGGATACTCAAGCCTCAGTGCACGGCTGTTGTGATGTTTAGAGCTGACATGTCTTTCGTGGGTTTTATATTACACTTTCCAAAAACCGAGGGCTGCTAATTTGAAGTCCAAATACAGTATTTCTGTTCTAACTCTATTAGACTGACTCCATCGCTGCTCACTTTCAGGAAAGCACAGCTTTTTAATTGTTTCCAATGTGTGAAGGTTTGATTCTGCTATCCCTAGTTTTATGATATTTCCTGCTCTGTTTGTAACCTAGGTTATTGCTGTTGCTTTTATATCTTGCTTATTGTTAAAAATTGGTTTTAATGCTTAATTTTTTGTATACTCGTGCCTTGTGGACCTTTGTTAGGGCTGAAAAACTGGGTATGTATGTGGATGGATGGATAGATGATAGATAGATAGATAGATAGATAGATAGATAGATAGATAGATAGATAGATAGATAGATAAGGGATAACAGTAGGACATTCTATGTGGCACTGCTCTCGACTTCCAGGCACCACAATTCAAGACAATTCTGGTAAAAGGTCATATTGTTAAGTCGGGGGAGTGGGAAAAGGAATGTGAATGGTTACAGCTCCTGATAGATCAGAGACAGAGATACTGTGGCTTTCCAGATGTTGTTGGACCACAGGGTAGCTGCCCCTACTGTAGAGTGTCCTCATGGCAGAAAGTCCCACTTTGTGTCTATACAATATGTAAATTGTCCTGATTTAAAAACTGAAATTTTCACACCTCTTTGGCTTAAAATAAAATAAAAAATCCTGAATGACTTAGGGTCTGTTATAAATTCATTTAAAATGTATGGATTATGCTTTTCCTTGTTGAAATAGGAGAAAAATATAGTACACATGGCATATGGTTGCTAATGTTTTTAAACAGAATGTGGATATTTTCCCCCATATTTTTTAAGGGCTTAGTTTTTGCTTTCTTGTTTCCATGGCAGCACAGACTCTTTCTATAATATCAAAACACACACCCTCAAATTGTTGTTTCCTAAATAATAAGATGATCATTGAGACAATGGTGAAAATCATTGTGTTTTGAAGAAGTTTAAAAATAAATTAGAAGGGAATGTGAGAACGGGGGAAAAGAATGGCAATGCAACATAACTGGCTACAGAGAAAATAGAGTTTTGTCGTCCTAGTATTTCAAAACGAATTATCTTTAAAATCAAGCAGGAATTCCTTAAGTCTCTTCAAGTTTATTCAATTTTATTTCTTGCTTACCCAGGCGGAACACTAATAGCTGTAAGAGTTCGATGAAAAGGAAATGCTTCTGTACTGAGCAGCTGGAAGTTAAACTCTTTCGTCCTTTACTTTTGCCATATAGTACCTGTCCATCCGTCCAGACTTTCCAGTTTCCACTTTCCAGACAAGTGAGCTAAACCTCTCTATTCAGAAGTGCAGCTGGCACTGTTAAGGCGAGTGAACCTTGACTATACATTGAATGCAATAGTCCAGCCTTCCAGTGATTTTGTGATTCCTTACAACTGTGAGAGAAGGAAAAGTAAGAATAAAGTTTTCTTTTAAGGCAACAAGTAAAGTGATTAATTTCTGATACCTTCTACCTAGAATTTGAGAGTGGGTTGGGCTCTTTCCTAAGGATGAGTGAGGAAAAAACTGTACATCCTGAAAATGAATCAAGCAGCCCATTTGTGTTGAAACCACTTGTGAGTTCAGAACTGTTATTCAACCAAATGCTCAAAGGGATTCCCTTTCCCTTGATCCAGTCAGTGGGGGAAAGCTTAGCTTGGGGGTCAGAACAGGGTAGGAAGTGACAGTCGGAGGGGTCCAGTGGGCCTCTTCCTCGCCATATCCCCCCTACCATAAACTACAGTAGCATCACTATGCTGTGAGCATCCCCTTCAATCTCAGAAAATGGAGGCTGGGGAAAAAAACAACTCCCAAGAACGTCATTTTCCATCAAAGGTGAAATCATTGGACATAATTTCAGACAGAGAGATGTTAACACTATAAGCATCTCCTACAATTTGAGGGGGAAATATAGGCATGGGGCACAGTAGGGCCTATACATCTTCCAATGAGCCATCATCTGCTAACTTCTCCTGGTCATCTGCTAACTTCTTCTGGTCTTCTACTTTTTGCACCAGGATAGAATGGTGGGGTTAGGAAGTATATGAGGGGTGTTGGGGAGGGTGGCCCTGTCATGGGGGGGGGGGGGGTTGGACATATTCCCCATCCCTGCGCTTGAAGAAAAAAAAGATGCTTTTAGTTCTTTGATAATATAGACATTGGTGCCTTTGAAATAGCTAATTCATAAAACCCAGCTTTTTTTTTTGTCTTTAGCATTCGCAGTACTGAAAGGTGCAAAGACCCTGCTGGTGATGCATTGCAGGATTCACTTTATATGTGAAAGGCTGAACACACAAAGGAAGGATCAGTTGCATGGGATTATAGATAAACCCTGGAGCATTTTTTCTTTCTTTCAGCGGAGTGATGTTTAAAGTCAAAGTGTCAAGAGCTAAAGGTCTGCATTATCTTGTGCGTCTCTAACTTATACACAAGACAATCTAAGGTCTCATTCATTTTTGGCAGCTTTTCAAGCCAGTGAATCGGGGGGCGGGAAGATAAATTGTTCTTGAACTCTGTCTGCATAAGAGACACCTCTGTGCTATGGAATATTGTTTTGTGCCTCCTTTTATGTTGTAGGTGCTCCTAGCATATGCCATTGATAAAGACTTTTCTTTATATTTTAGTGCCTCATATAATACATAAACACAGAGTGAGGAAACAAGCTGGCAGAAACATGAAGTTAATGGAAGTGGAACTGGGGCAAAATAGTTCCCCTTTAATCTCGGTTCTGCATGCCAAGAGCACTGGTGCCAATCTCTTCCTGACCTAGAGCTGACAGGATTCAAGTGTCCATGCCAATCTTCTTCATATATTAAATGTATGGAAGGGCAGGGCAGGATCTGCTGCCTGCTGGAGAACACGCTGCTGCCTGACTGGTAGAGCTGGCTCAGAAACTAGCACATCTTCCAAGTTTACAGGATCGGTAGCTAGTCTAGATAGTGGATTGTCTGGATAGAGTTGCTTAAAGGAAAATCGGAGTCAACATTGGGAGACTTAATCCAGATAAGAAGTGTGTTAAACTATAATAAGAGGCAAAATTACCATAGTTGCAGAATATTGAGTTACTGAAGGCTAGCCCCAAAGGGAAGGGACGGGGAGTGACATGGTGTTGTATTGGATTAGGGGGGACATTGGTTTTGTGTTCTGTAGCCTGACACTTTCAGGGACACTTTCTTTTCTATTTCCATGGATGGTGCTAGAAGCTGATCCTGACCCACAATCAAGCCCGGTCAGCATTATCTGCTAGCAGCAATAAATGGACAATATGGAAGCATGGAGACAAAAGGGAAGTAGTTGGACAACAGGGTACGTATGCACAGGGCCGTCTTAAGTATATCAGGCGCCCTGGTGCGGCCGGCGAACTCGTGCTCCCGCGCTCTGCAGGGCAGCCAGAGGGCGCTGCTGGTGGGCGCTGCCGGCAGGGCTGGAGGGCAGAGGCGCCCTGGTGCCTTGCGCCAGTAGGCTCAATGGTTAAGACGACCCTGCGAATGCAGGTACAACTGTACACAGGTAGTGGGCCCAGCAGACAGTCCAGCACTCAACTCCATGTGTTTAGTGTACACATGAAGAGGGCTTCAGCCAGGAGCTCATCTGATTACAGGGGGGCGGGGAAAGCAGTCTCAAACAGCCACACATTGCATCACACCGAGACCTCAAGGAATTGCAAAATGACTTTAAGTTACTGTTGGCTTTGCAGACAGATTGCTCTAACTTTCTGGAAACAAGATGGTACATGGGAAACAAACTGGTCCCTTCTGTGCTGCTTTTCCAGCCCACTCCCTTTTCTGAAGCACTGGTACTGAGCGTGTAGAGTGACAGTGGCTGCCTTCACAGGCCTCAGTAGAGGAAACACCAGGGAACATTAATAATAGACTCTTCAGAGCCGGGCTGCCCACTTAATAATATGCCACCGATGTATTTCCATTGCAGGCTGATTAAAGCTGATGCTTTGTGACTGAATAGCTGTTCATTCTGTTTTAGTAGTTCTTACAGAATGATTTTAAATATGTGGCTTGCTAAACCCTCCAAATTCATGTGTGGCTACATTATTCATATATCGTAAGTTCTGAATACCATATGCCTTTCTTACATTTGTCCCTGTGTCACACATTTTCTGCACAGATCGACCTAATCAAGCGTGGTGGTAGCAACAATGAGAATGATGCCTTTTCTTGGCGCTCTGCTTTCTGTCCACCAAATATTTAAAACTGAAGCAGGGAGCAGAAACCATAGCTAACCCATTAGATAATGGATTAAATTCATTTCTTCAAGGGAGTATGCTATAGAAATAGTACAAAGCTAAAGGTCCCTCAATGTATTTTTGACATTTACATGGATATTCTAGCAAATGGAACACTTAAATAAAAACAAAAAACCCTTATTTCTCTTCACAAAATATACTATAGTATCTTTCACAGTATTGTAGATGAGATACAAAGCCATAGAAACCGCTTTGCTCACTGCCATGTAGTCACTTAAAATCTGACAATGATCCAAGCTATTGAGAGTGCTCTGTGGGGACATTAGGAGTGGATCAGCAGGTATGGCCTACTGTTGGGTCTTCGCTACAAAGAAAAGGCAAATATTTGCGTAGCCAGCTAGGTGAAAAGTAGAATCCAGTACTATGTCAATCTGAGTTCGTTGTTAAATCCTGACTCTCTAAATCATCTATTTAAATACTTTTGATCTTGCCAAATTAGTTTTTCTGCAATTCTTCTCCATTATTTCAAGAAAGTGTAGCTAGAAACTGACATGCTGTCAGCAGTACACACTAAATGTTCCACTTCACATCATTCCTGCTAATAGTAAATTTGGTGCTTCTCTGCCAATCAGTTAGCAAAATGGAGGCATAAAAACTCAAAGCAAGAGGTTTCTCAATTCCTGGAGAGATCCTGAAGTTTGCAAAACTGCCTACCTGTCAAAATTAGCCCTCCAAAATGTGGCACTTTATTTTTAATGTAGCACCTGAACACTGTGCAAAGCATGCTGTACTCATGCTTCTGCAGAGGGAGTTCTCTCCACCCCACCCCTATGAAAGACTGTGCAGGGGGTGAAAGACTCTTCTCTGTAAAGTAGAAGAAATGGCCACAGACATAAGTCAAAACAGCCTGCAACATTTTGTTCTGGGTCTCTGCTTGATCCATCCAAATAATAAACACCACATTTTAAGAATTAAATGGGCAGCAATTTCACTTCTGTCTTTCTCAGGCTTAGAGCAGAGTATATGCATCTATCTGCACTTTTAATACAAAGAGGGGCCATGGCTCAGTGGCAGAGCCTAGGTTTTGCATGCATACTGTCCCTGGTTGACTCCTTGGTACCCCAGGCTAAATGGGTCATATAGCAGATGATGTGAAGAACCTCTGCCTGAAACCCCAGACTATTGCTGCCAGTCAGCTCTCAATAGACAGTACTGGGCTGGATGACGAATAGTCTGATCAGGTGTAAGGCAACTTCCTCTGTTCCTGACTTTTCTGCATTTAAATAAATTGAATTAACAAGTGGACAAATGACAGGAAATTCCCAACTGCCCATGCCATATTTAGTGACACTTTGCTTAGGGGACAATGCCCATGAACTGAACCTAGTTTATGTTAAGTGCTTATATTACGTAATAAGAATCAAACCAGTTATAATATGCCATTTCCTTTCTGTGTAGGTGGTTAGATGTTCAACCAAGGGGAACATCTAACCACCTTCTTAGACAAGAAGGGAAATCAGAATGTCTGATGGTGCAAGTACAGTACAGTTTCTCATGTAGAGGACATAGGGAGATGCCATTGGCCCGTCTAGCTCTCTGACTGGCAGTAGCTTTAGTCTGTAGGATTTCAGACAGGAGTCTCCCACCACTCTGCCTTAACACTGAGCTATGGCCTTTCTCCAGAGCTTTCACTTCTTCCATACCCTGATGTGTTATTATTGACATACACTCATATAACAAAAAGGGCAGTGCATTACAAAATGTATTTATGAAAGTCACATTTGTGCCAGAAAAGATAAACAGATTAAATGTTTGTTTGTATGACTCTTATACTGAACATAACATGGTGGCATAGCACAAAGATCGACGCTCCTAGAATAACTGCGGATACTTGCTGGTGAGTGGGGTGGCAAGTGGGTCATTGAAGCAAGTGATATCGCTGAATTATTTAATAAATTGGTTTGAAATACCAAGTTTTTCTTACTCATTGGACTGTGTCATGGAATGAGCTGCATTTCTACCCAAAGTTTCTTCTCTGGCTTGGATACTAAAACATTATTTTGTGAAATGCTGTGTGCATACACTGTCAGCATTCAGCAGCCCAGGCACCGAAGACCAGCTGCTTTGTAGGAGTAGACACATTTTTGTTGTTGTTAATGTTAATGTTGAAATCCTTCGTTTCACTGAAAATGTTGTTGACTACTGTTGACTACTGTGAAACTATATGAAATATACAAGGACAGATGTAGAACAACAAAGTTATTTAATATTAAGTTTTTGCTCTAGTTGTTTGCTGTGAACTACATGACCAGACCACCCAACTATGTAAGTTGCCTTTTGTTTGTGTACACTGCTCATTTCTCTTGGTTGTTTCTTTGCAAATGTTTAACATAGTTCCTGTTCCCCATCCAGATCTAAAACACTCTCTTGCTCTCACGTGCTTGGTTTTGCAGTGGTAGAATTTCCAAGTGGACAGTGTTGGAAATTACAATTCCAAGGGGCTAATGCAATAAGGTGCTTGCATCATCACTCATTTGGGATGTTATGACTCAGGAAAGAGTTTTTGAAAACTGATAAGTTCTTTGAGAAAGCAACCTAGCCACCAGCTATAAATGGATTATGTGTCTTGTCTAACTAATGGAAACTGAGTTAGAATAAAGCTCTTCAAGCTATATAGGGGTTGCCACTGTGGGACCATGGGTGCATATATGCCTGAAGAGGCCTTCTGTGGCATCCACAGGATCTCACCATCCCATGCTGAAATTGAGTGTGAAATAAGCATTTTGTTGTAGCCAACATAACAGGTTGCAATATGCTTAGTTGTGGTGTGTGTTGTATACAACAGTTTGTGTTGTAAATGTGACCATGGGGTGAGTAAGATGGACAACCTCTGTTGGGCATGACATATTCCTGAGTTTGCAAAGTTGGGCAGAACATTTTTGGATATTATTGTGCTCCCCGCATTCCCCAGTCATACTTAGCTTTCATTTTAAATATGCAGTTCTTGAGTATAGTACTAGTAGTATTAAACACTCAACTCAACAGTAATTAAAAGAAAAACCAAACATCACATTCCAAGGCACTTTGTGGTAGCCAAATCAAATCTGAGGTATTTTGACTTAAGCTACAGTTAGTAGGTCATAAATGCAGGTGTGGATAGACAGGAAACACAAGGCAGGGTCCACAGAGATTACACGCGTCAAGATTTTTACATCAACAGTATGTCTTGGTAAAAAGGTAAAGGGACTCCTGACCGTTAGGTCCAGTCACGGACGACTCTGGGGTTGCGGCACTCATCTCGCTTTATTGGCCGAGGGAACCGGTGTACAACTTCCGGGTCATGTGGCCAGCATGACTGGCGAACCAGAGCAGTGCATGGAAATGCCGTTTACCTTCTCGCCGGAGTGGTACCTATTTATGTACTGGCACTTTGATGTGCTTCGAACCGCTAGGTTGGCAGGAGCTGGGACCGAGCAATGGGAGCTCAACCCATCGCGGGGATTCGAACCACCGACCTTCTGATTGGCAAGCCCTAGTCTCTGTGGTTTAGACCACAGCGCCACCCGCATCCCTATGTCTTGGTAGGCCACCCATATTTGAAAGAGAAATAGTAAGAGGTCCTATTGTTGCTTCCCAGTCCATGCATAATGTTCCTTCTGAAATATGGGAAGAAGAATGAAAGAAACTGAGGAAAGCCAGTGTATTATGTCCGAGGGTACTACCAGGTAAGGCACTAGGCTGAACACTTCCTCCATCTCATTTTGAACAATCACACGGGGGTAGGACATAAGAATCCAACATTAATATAAGCATGCCCTGAGGTAAAAATTGGTGCTGAGAGGGATTGCTGGGGAGAGAATCACGGTTCACATGGCCACATAACTGAAGCAGCTCTAAGCCAAAGTCAGTATCTTCACACTACCAAGAGTGTTGCATTTGTAATAAGCGAGAAGGAGTGCCTGGACATGATGTAAGCGGAGAAGCACGAGAAATTGTCAGCAATTCATCCTGAGGGAGAAAAGAAGCAAAACAAAATTCTGATAAGGAGCAAGTTTCAGTGACACAGACTGCCCCCGAAGAAGCTGTTGTGTTTTTAACTGGGGATTTCCTACAATGAAGAGAGACATCTACCCAACTTCTAATTCATCTTGTTGGTTCTGAAAACAAAGGTCTCACTAGATTCTACTTTTGTGACCTACTTACCAGAAATCTACTGCCCAGCAAACTGCATTTGACGGGGGAATTTCCCCCCTGTGTTTCAAGTTCATCCTTTATTTAGCTTCTAACGGACAGAATCTCTTGCTACTGTAAATAGACACATTAGATAAAGACTCACCTCAGTGCTTCCATGGAAAGGAAAAGCTTTGAAAAATATGCTGTGTGGTGACAGCTTTTTCCAATCTGTCTAGAGAGAGTGCATAAAGGTTTTCCAAAGGCTTTTCATGTTGTGTGTAGATTATTTTCCCCACAGATATATGGACTTTCAGTGACCCAAAATGTAGGCATTTTGAGATTTTCACTCCCCATGCTCTGATTTCATGCTGTGCTTTCAGGCCCATCCCATGCTGTGGTAAAAATGCCAAGTGTGTTTGTTCTTTTAGTTTGCTGATATACAGGAGGTGTGCTCTCTCATCCGACTCCTGTTTGTACATTTCCAGTTATGCACTGGGTCCAGAGTGAAACTATTTATATTGGATTGGAAAAGAGAATAAAGTCAAAGGCTGGATAAGTTTGATTTAGAAAATGGCCTCGTGAGTCTTTGCTACCCTCACGTGAATAGGAATATTTAGGCAATCAGCTATACTAAACTATAGCCATTATCCAGTTAAATTGAGAAAAGAGAATGTTTAAGGGAAGTGGGGTGAGAGAAATGACCTTTTATTGTGTGTGTTTATTTCTACTATTTATATTTGTTTTACAAATGAAGAATGAAAATTCCCCCCACCAATATGGCTAACAGGATAAAAATAACATACAATCTAATTTAAACTCACCAGAACAATTAAACTGGTACAATAAAACACAGAAACAGCCACTAAAATTCTCCAAAGTGTTGTTTAAATAGAAATGGCTTCCAGAATACTAATGTTGGGCTTTCATGGGTTCCTCTGAGGAGGGAGTTACAAAAACGGGCATTGCATCGGTGCAGTTTTTGCCAGTGGAAATTGAAAAGGGAAGCACAAAATTGTTAGCAAGTTTGCAAGAAATGTATTTTTTATATATATAAAAATGGCAGATACAATAATGCATATCAAAACCATTCTCTCACAGGCTGCTTCTGCTTCCCATTTACTTAACAACTCCTTTCTTGTAGTCCCTTTACGCAGACGACACTGCCCCTTCTCCTTCTCCACTGTTCATTTGCTCTGTAGCCCAGCAAGCAGGGCCAATTTAAGTTAGGTCCATAGGATGGTTAAAGGTGCTGAGGGGGGGATGGAAGGCTGCAAGCAAAGCTATCATAAGCCGCCTAATGAATACCCACTTCAGACTGCTAACAAGCTGGATGGACTGTTCCTTCTGACACTTGTCAGGCAGCCTGAAAGAACGATAGCATGTTGATGATTCTGAGAGACAATAATGAATTGAAAAAGGAAACCAAAGCTGATGAAAGGAAACATGGGCAGTGCAAGTGAGATTTGAATCCCTCATTGTTTCTCTCCTGCCATAAAGAATGTAGCTCAGAGCCACGTCCGCCTGTGAGTCTCATATGTGATCTCTCCCTATTCCCCTATGTCCCTCGCTCCTTTCAGAGGCATATGCTAACACTTGTAAAAGAATTAAATACATGCTTCTTCCTCACTCCATTATTTTTAGTACTTGTAAGGAACCCTACACTAACTCATATCACTATATGTAAATGGACAAAAAATGGATAACGGATATGGGGGAAGAGCCACCAGCATTTGTTCAGGAATGGTGTACTGCATGTAAGGAAGCAAGTTCATAGAACTCTCCAGAGATTCATTGGATTGCCTATCCATTATGATTTGCACTCATGATGGGATCAGGGCAGTTCTAAATGATCCGGATTTCAGTACTGTTTGCACCTGCAAAGTTTTCGAGGCAGACAAGCTACCTCATTCCCAGTTGATGTGTATCCAGTAATGTCCTGCTGAAATCCTGTAAATTTTTACACCATAAATGTGGGAGTGGGGGGCTAATGTCCCTGTTTTGTTGCTCTATATCACATGATGGCAACTGGGGAAGTATTGAAACACAACTAATAAAAAGCAGACTGATATGCTGACAGCCAACATGAATCTACCACTAATGCACTATTATTGTGTCAGTGACCTGTTGGAGAATACAGTTGTTGGCATCCGTCTTGTCTCAGGAGACAATGCAGGAGCGCATCTCTGGGGGTGAAGTCAAACCATTGAAGAGTTACAGGGATACAGGAGAGACATGTTTTGTTGCAGCTGGGAGCACATGAATGCATCTAGTTGTGCTGCTGCTGATGCACCATGGCACTTCTTCTCTCTGTGCTTCTCCCAGCAGTCATTCCTCCTCTGGTCACTGTTATGGGTGCATGACCTGACTGCCTGTCTCCATTCACTGTGGTCATCTGCAAGAGATTCCCACAGGGCGGGATTGATGTTGCCAGGCTTCATGTCACATTTGCAGACATCTTTGTAAATCAGAGTTACATTCTGTGCACATGACCAAGCCAGCGAAGACGTCGCTGAGACAGGAGTATGGACATGCTGGCAATGTGGGTTTGGGAAAGCACATATTTGTTTGAAACTCTGTCCTGCCATGTGATGTCATCTTCCTGATGCATGTTGTTGTCATGTCTCTCTTGAATAGTGAAGAACTGAGGAGGTGACCTTGTGCTGTTTTGGTACAATCTGTAGGAAGAATTGACAACTTTTAAAACTCTAGCTTCTGTTGTAGAACTGTATGTTCCTAATTTCCTCTTTTTCTCTCCTTTTAGTATTTCCCATTCAGCTAATTTAGAATGAGTAGTCTTTATCTTTAGCATGGAGTGCCAAAATAACCCCCTAATTTCTTACCAGGCAGTCAAGTTCTGGTCCAAAAGGGTACCAGAATCTCTGAAAAGTAGGTTTGCAGCCATTTGAAAACAAAGCTTGCAGCATATATTGTTGGCTTTGCCGTGTTCACCCAATCTATGTTAGATAATAGTAATATTCCATAGGCTCATTTGGTTGAACAATCTGTGGCACCTTGTCTGGTGTTCAGCTGAAAGCAATATTCCAATCTGCCATGCTTTGGCTGAAGAGCCTGAGTATGTCACTTTTTTTCCTTTTCACAGAGACATACGCCACATGTCACACAAAGCTGCTGTCCCCTCACACATTCTGTATAAACAGTTTCCATAGTTTTCAGAACATATTGCCTCTTCTGCAAGTAAATTCTACTTCTCTCTTAGTAAATGTTTTACATACGGATGTGGTACCTCTGATACAGGTCCCAATTAGCCTCTGAAAGAATTGTCTATAGGGTGTGATTGGTTGGTAAATTGCTCCCAAGATTTCAGAATTCCTAAGCAGTGTTTGCCCTTTGTTGTTTCAACTCTTCAAGTAACATGGTAATGCATGTAAACTAGGGTACTCATTCATAAAACAGGTGCATTTTGCTATCATTCCTTTAAAAAAAACCTGTGGTTAATTAAAAAAAGTGAAAGGAAAGGACAGGTGATTATGAATATTGCAACTTTTCCAAGTCAGTTAAGGGTTACTTTTAGATTAAGAGTGGAATCTTATACCTGTTTGATCAGAAGTGAGGCCCACTGTGTTAAGTAGGGTTTACTTTTTGGAAAGTATGCACAGAATTGCAGGCTTAAAATACTTCTAATATATAATTTTCTTAATTTATTTTAGCCTTTGATAGTTCAAATGCACATCAAATGCAGAAGTGTCTAAGAAAATCTAATCTCCAATTCCTTCCTAAAAAGAAAGTCTGAAAGGAATTATTTGGAATGGGAAATGGAGAAAATTAACCTCTCCCTTTTTTTTTTTTACAACCTACTAAGTGATTTGCATAAATAACAAGGAACTTTGATAACATGCGGATTAGAGCCCCTTGCCCTGGCATTAGAAGAGGTGGAATATCACAACTCTAGTGCTATTTGAAGTCCTTATTACCTTGGATAATGAGTGCATTTTCTCTACTACATTGTAAAGGGGGGCAGTTCATCTCTTTAAAAAGGATTGTTCATGCTGTGATAAAGCGAAGTACCTTAGTAATACTGAATTGTTTTTTTTCTCCAATAGTTGCTGTTGGTTCATTATTTTAAAATAATGCCAGAGAAAAGCAGGTATAATAATGCTGTATATAATTTTGAAACTCCAATTTATTGACAAAGCTGTAACAAAAAGCTACTGTTTGACAAAGTCCAAGAATGGCTAATAAAATTAATGGGAAGAGAACCTTATTTCACAGCAGGGAATGCTATAATAAGCACTGAGTCAGTTTTTGAGGTTTTTAAAGAGGCTAACATGGGCATTAAACCAAAGAAAGGCTTGTGCTGTTTTGGTGTGTTGCGCCTTGCAAATGTGTGTGTAAATCATCTTATGAGACTTGGGTTCTGTAACTTGCCCCAATCCAACAATTTCCCTCAATTTAAGGACAAAGTTGGCTAGTACCACAAGCAGGCAAAGTAAGCCAGTTTGCTCAGGTGACACACTTGTGGGTATGGTGACAACAGTCTTTCCCATCTTCCCCTGCCAAGAAGTCGTTGGCCAACAACGGAGGAGTCTGTAGGGTGCTGTTCCTTGGTCAGTAGTATTCCACTTGTTACACTCTTGCACCCTCTAAGTGCAGTAATAGAAAATCTTTGTTTTGTTTGCCTCCCCTTTCCCTTTCTTTCTACCTGTTTACCTGTTTACCCCCTCTTCCCCCATCTCAATCCAGTTCTTTTCCTTCTGCTCACCTCTTTGCTTTGTTCCTGTTTTCTCTTCCTCCGCCTTCACTCCCCCCCCCCCACTCTTGCTTCTGGTGGTCTCCTTCCTTCCATTTTTTCTGGAGATCTGCAAGGTCCCCTGGTAGGACTAGGAATATTCATTGTCTAAGGCGGCATCATATAATTCCTACACACTTTTTGCAAAAGACAGCTGAAAACTTGCCTCGTGTTTACTCACACACACGAGAGAGAGAGAGAGAGAGAGAGAGAGAGAGAGAGAGAATGCTTCCAACATTTGCTCTGCTTTGATCTGTCTGAACAGAAAAGTGCACCATTTATTTGTTTCTCTCACCCATTTCCCCCCTGTTTTGTTTTGATGCATCTGCCCTGAACGTACTTTGCATTCCTCCATATTTGCAGGGGGGAAATTCTCCCATCATGTCTGCGTCTCTCTGAGTTCTGTTTATTTTTCTTTCAGTAGCAGGCTCTATTTAGTGCTTGTATTAATTACCATAATAGTTTCATTGAAGTGAGCACCTCATTTAGGGGAACCTCCTGGGGATCCTAGCAAATATACACATCCTCATTAGGCAGAATGCTTTCCACTTGTATATCAGCACTTTGATAACAAACACTTCATGGCAATGAGGTGTGCAACACAAATTATAACCTGAAATGTAGCAAGGGGACTGGATTTAATGCAGACTTCAATGTGGTAATTGTTACTCATGCTGCTCGGGGTCATCTAACACCCATGGATGAAAGCTGGTCATACTTTTCCCATACTCCTCCTGCGCTGTGTGGATTTTTATAAACTGCTCTCCTCTCTTCCTGCTCCTTTCTTGATTTTGCGCAATACACCTGTTACTGTCCATTGTAAATTGCTGCTTATACACGGCTCTTAATCTGTACTGTCAGTACTAAGGACATGATGTAGTGCCCATTGGTTCAGCATTGATTCTTCTCCCCACTGTTTATCCTGCTATACACAGGAACATGGACATGCAAACAATGCTAATTAACTATATGATCTATGGCAAGAATTGACTTTCCAGTAAAGAAAATTTGGTGTTTGTCTCATCTCTTACATAGCTAACAGGACTTGCGAAATTATCCAAATCTTCTCATTATGAGAACTCACTCTGCAGTCCCCTGCACAGCTTCCATTCATTTCAGTGGGAGTCGTCCAAGGGTATTTCTGGCTGTGCACCATTCGTTCTTCACGTGACTATTGTGAACCTGCACAAACAGAATTTCCATTTATATGAATTTTGGACCTCTAGAATATTTAGGATTCTTTGGGCCACCCACTTAGTTTGTGTTTGTAATTTAGGGCTCGTGTACCTTTACACCAGGCTTCCTCAAACTCGTCCCTCCAGATGTTTTGAGACTACAATTCCCATCATCCCTGACCACTGGTCCTGCTAGCTAGGGATCATGGGAGCTGTAGGCCAAAAACATCTGGAGGGCTGAGTTTGAGGGAGCCTGCTTTACACCATGCTTTCCAGGCAGAGGTCTAGACTTTCCAGGTCTGTGTTTGAGCAGTTTCCCCCCCCCCCCTCCTCCCAGTGCTTTCTTCAGCAAAACCAACTTTTTATTACTGAATCAGAGCAAATGGTAATCCACAGAATGCCCGATTGCTGGTTGCTCCAATTAAGCAGTAAAACACGAGGTTTTCCAGGGAAAGCACTGGGACAAAAAAAAAGAGAGAACTGCTCAGACAAGGACCTCAAAAGCCCAGACCTTTCCCTAGAAAACATGGTGCAAAATATTATTGTACATTTTATACTAGATGTCTGACAGCTCTTGATGTATTTAAATATAGTGAAATGTTTTTAACTGAGCATTATCAACCACCTTGGAGGCTTTTTGTTTGTTTAAGGACAGAAAGGAAGGGTAGAAATGTATTTTTAAAGTTTCCCAAAATAGAGGACTTATCCAGTGGCTGAATGCTTATATACTCTCATATATGCACTTCTGTCTACAGGTATCAAGCACTTTGCAGTTAAGAAATCTTGACAGCTCCCCTTTCCATTTCATCTTCCTGCTGTATAATTATACCAATTCTTATGACAATAGTCTCAATTAACTAACAGCACAATCCTATACATGTCTGCTCAGAAGCAAGCCTAGATGAGTTCAATAGAACTCATTGAACGGTATTGAATGGAAGCCTAATTTGCTTAGTTTTACACATTTAAGAAGAGTTTGGATTTACACCATACATTTAAAGCACATGGCTTCCCCAAAGAATTATGGGAACTACAGTTTGTTAAATGTGCTGGGAACTGTAGCTCTGAGTGGTAAAATTCCCAGGATTCTTTGGGGTAAGGCATTTGCCTTAAACATGCTTTAAATACACCTTTCCTATCTTGCTGCTGTCCTGAAGAAAAATCTCTTTTTTTGAAGCAAATATTTTCATCTGGAGGAGATATTCCACTTCTTCTCTCAGCAGCAGAGTTAAATTCCACACCTGCTGTGATCCCATTCATCCTCAGCGGACCCTGGCTGATACTATTTTTATGTTTAAAAACCTGCACATTAGATGCAAAGACACTGTCCCTAATAGAGTGGCCACTTACGCATTGCCTCCAAAAAGGACAAAAGAAGATTTGCATATGCTTACACTCACATATATTGAGATATAATTACTATAATTTAAATGAGGTAGGGGGAATCTCACCACAGTGGGAAGGACTGTCACCAGGTTACTATGCCAGCTCCACCTGCTGTCAGTGTGATAAATGGATAGGCTGCTTCAAGGCTCTCTCTTCTTATTTGTCTTAATATTTAAATGGGACTAGGACTGAACAGCCCTTAAGACAGAGGGCTGTGCTCTGTAAAGTGGGATACCTGGCTACCTTAGTTTCTAAATTCCCTGCCTTCTAGCAAGTCAGACCATTGGTCTGTCTAGCTCAGTACTGACTGCACTGACTATAGACCAATGGCTCTCTCAGCTTCCAGGGAGGGGACATTCCCACCCATGGCTAGAGATGCCAGGAATTCAACCAGGGACGCTCTGCATGGAAGCACATGATCTGCCATTGAGCTACGACCCTTCCCTAAGGCTGCTTTGCACTTACTGTATTTTTCACTCCATAGGGCGCTTCGGACCATAGGGCGCACCTCGTTTTTAGAGGAGGAAACAAGGGAAAAAATATTTTTCTGGTTTTCCTCCTCTAAAACCCATGGTTTTTTTGAGAATCAGCTCAAAGTTTTACAGCTTTTTTTTTGCAAAGGATCAGTTCAGATTTGTGCAGCTTTTGCAAAGGGGGAAAAGCATTGCTTACAAAACAGTAAGCACCAGTACAGACCAGTAAGCACCAGTAGAAGCCAGTACGCACCAGCAAGTAATAGGAAGCAAGAGGAAAGCAAACCCGTACAAACCAGTAAGCACCAGTAGAAACCAGTACAGACCAGTAAGCACCAGTAGAAACCAGTACGCACCAGCAAGCAATAGGAAGCAAGAGGAATACGAACCAGTACAAACCAGTACAGACCAGTAAGCCCCAGTAGAAACCAGTATGCACCAGCAAGCAATAGGAAGCAAGAGGAACGCAAACCAGTACAAACCAGTAAGCACCAGTACAAACCAGTACAGACCAGTAAGCACCAGTAGAAACCAGTATGCACCAGCAAGCAATAGGAAGCAAGAGGAAAGCGAACCAGTACAAACCAGTAAGCACCAGTACAAACCAGTACAGACCAGTAAGCACCAGCAAGTAATAGAAAGCAAGAGGAAAGCAAACCAGTACAAACCAGTAAGCACCAGTAGGTAATAGGAAGCAAGAAGAAAGCAAACCAGTAAGCATCAGCAAGTAATAGAAAGCAAGAGGAAAAGTAACATACAGCCCCAAATGGCTGAAAAACTCAATTTCCCAGGATCCTCAATTTCCCAGGATCCTACTGTGCAAGGGGCCTGGGCGGGGCAGGAAGGGAGCTAGCTCCCTTATCTCCCTCCCCGATCTCCTGCAATCAGCTGTTGAGCGGGTTCCTTTCAACACTCTCTTTCCCTCTTGTTAGCCTTTAGCTCTTTCTAAAACAGAAAAAGCAGGATCTGCCTTTCCCCCCTGGGCAATTTGGCTCCAGGGACCATGCATTCGCTCCATAAGACGCACAGACATTTCCCCTTACTTTTCAGGAGGAAAAAAGTGCGTCTTATGGAGCAAAAAATACGGTAATGAGAGTTTCTATGAAGAGTATTGCTGAGTCCACTATTCACAGTAAACAGTCCCAGGAGATGCCAGCTATGTCAGAGCTGGTCGTATTTGGCCATACTTCTTCATTTTAATGATAAACTCCTAGGCTGGATACACTGAAAAACACAGTCCTTGAAAATAATATCTTTTCGGGCCCTCTTTTGGGAAGGACTCTGAGGACTCACTAGCTGCAGTGCTTGGCCATTATCCAATATAAAATGGTTGTACCAATGCAGTTTCCCATTTGTTGCAAAGGACTAAGAGGAGCTTCAACTATACATTGAGTGAGGATCTACATTTGTCTCCAGGGGAGAGGGTGAAGTGTGTCTGCTATTTACCCCAAGTTTCCACAGGTCCCTTGTTCAGCTTACAGAAAGTTAAACTTACTGTAAGTAATTTAAAACAGAGACACTAAATCACTGTCTTTGTAAGACATTAAATTACTTGTCTTTAAAACAAAACAAAAAACACATTAAAATACTACAGTATAAAAACAGTAAAAACAGTCAACAGGATGAAAAGCAAGCAAGCAAGCAAGCAAACAAACAAACAAACCCCAAACAATATAACCTTCAGCAAATCTGTTTGGGAAAACAGTTCAGCATAGGATCTGACCGTTATTTGATTTATTGATACCAAGAGGATCTTTGATGCAGGAACATCCTCAGATGGTTTTTAATGTTTGGTTCCAGATGCCATACAAAATAACTGTTCTAACGGGAATTGCATAAGTGACCTTAAAGCACCAAATGGCATCTAAATGTTTAGAAACTAAATGGCCTCCTTAGAGGCTTTAATATAATGCTTTCCATTGCAAGCATGATTTTTGGAACCAAGGAATCGCTGAATCAAATAGGTCTATTTTCAATCCAAGCATCTGTCTAATGAGGGTTTCCAATAAGATTTACTGTTAAAAATAGGCAATAATGCACATGATAAAACTGCTTAATGCAGGGTGGCATTGAAAGCTAACTTTTTTTTTTTTAGGTTTGATTAAGAATATTCTGGTCACTTCTGTAATCTCATATGAAAACCTGCTAATGTTACCCCCCCCCCCGGTTTTATATCACTGAATTCAATTTTAATATTCAGTGAACTTATTTGCATTGATCTTGCCTATTTCTTCCTGGTAATAAGATTTTGCTTTTTACTGTGTAATTCATCAGTACAGTGGTACCTCTGGTTACGTACTTAATTCGTTCCGGAGGTCCATTCTTAACCTGATACTGTTCTTAACCTGAAGCACCACTTTAGCTAATGGGACCTGCCGCTGCCGCTGCGCCGCCATAGCACGATTTCTGTTCTTATCCTGAAGCAAAGTTCTTTTTTTTTTTTAAACAGAATTTATTAGCATTTTCATAATATAACACAAACCCAACCCCACACCTACAAATACAAAAACAAATACAAATACACATAAAGTCAGGATTCTTTTTCTTATTTGTAACCTTACAAAAAAAAATTTCTAGTTCTGAATCTTGACGCTTGACTTCCCCCGCCTTTTCACCTTCGGTTTTAATTCAATATACTATTTCCTTAACAACTTTTCTCTGTAAAAAATTTAACTTTACTTAAAAAAAAAAGAAAACATACTTATCTCAATCTTTGCATTATACCTTAAATCATAACCAAATATTCTTATAGCTAAACTTATTTCTTCTGTCCTTTATCATGCTGCTTTTAACTTAAAATTCAATATCTCCTTACTTATTTAAAATAAACTTATCATTAACAGACTTCACACTCCGACTTCGGATACCATGGCAGACCATTTAGATTATACATTTAATACTTCAACCCACTCCCCCTCTATCCATTGTCTTTTTCTGTCTTTCTTCAGCGCCAAATCTCCCATTGTCTTCCTCCAAGTGTCCACAGATCCAGGCAGCATCCACAACAAACCCCGCATCGAGCCTCAGGGCGTTTCTCATCTGCATTCTGGGCTCCTCCGTTTCTTTTGCTTCTTCTTCTTGTAAAAATTCTAATTCCATGTCCCTTGCCCCCGAGCTGCCACCTCGGGGTCTGGATATTGTAAGTTTTCCCATTTCCAGTTGCTTTTCCCGGATTTGCCCAGCCATCTCAGACCATCTTTCAAACGCCCCTCCCAGCTCTTTGCCAAGGCATGATTCCATTGTGTAGAACTTTTGAAAAGCCTCCTCTGTGGAAAGTAGATCTTTTTTATGAATAATTCCACTCAAGACTTGTAGTTTCCGATTAAGCAATTCCATCTGCAAGATAGTGAGCTTTTCCTCATCCTTTAAATCTGAGTTCGATGCCAGTGTGAGCGCGAAGTCCAGCATTTTAAGAGAGAGGGTGAGTGTCAGATTTCAGTTCCTGTCTCTTCCTTCCTTTGTTTCAAATTTTTCCCACGACACACCAAGTCGCCGCCATTTCTCCGAAGCCGGAGTATAAAGACCAAAACTTCAAGCGGAGATATTTTTCCCCCAGTTAACCCCCGAAGGGAGATCTCAACAGACTCAGTTTCCAAATTCCAAATACTTTCTATTGATTGTTGTGGCAGCAGTCACTTAAAGAGTTAATTTCTTTCCCCAGCCGAAGGGAGGGAGGCGGGCTGCCTTTCTTCTTTCCCCCAGAGCGTTCCAGGAAAACAAAGAGTCAATCAATTACTCACAGCCTCTGGGTTCTTATCAGCTCCTTAATGACAGGTAGAACTTAGACGCTCATCACAGGCTTAGCCGCCGCATTTCCATCCCGGTTGGGGCATGTCCCCTATAGCCCGGCTCCGTCGTCCCTTCACCCCCACTCCCCCTTTACAGGGGGTGCGGGGGAAGGGTTCGGAGCCACAACGGGCACAGCCGGGGAGCCCAGGGTGCGGAACGCTCTTCCCGCACCCCAACCGGAGCCCCGCTATGCGGCTGCAGGGCTCCTAACCCCCGGAATGAACTGGGTGCTTCGCAGCCGAAGCATCCCACGACCACCCATAATGGCGTCAGCCGCTGGAAGGCTGAAGCAAAGTTCTTAACCTGAAGCGTTATTTCTGGGTTAGTGGAGTATGTAACCTGAAGCGTATGTAACCCGAGGTACCACTGTAGGCCAGTTGTTAGCATTGGGACTTCTCTTGCTGCATTGCATAAACTCTAACTACAGTAACACAATGGGTACTTTACCAATTTTCTCACAACTGTCAACTGAATTACAATTAATGTTAAACTTGCATGTGCACAAACAAATTTGAATTGTTTTATTCATCATCTCTTGAAAAAATTAACTGCTAGTGTTGGGGGATAGTAATTTTTTAAAAAATATATATAATAAAAAAGCAGCTCAACAACATTTCTGTCTGGATTTTCACTGTTTGAAATATGGCAACCCTATTATAAGACCTTGAGGAGACCATCCTGATATTTATAAATAAATCATATATATATATATATATATATATATATATATATATATATATATATATATATATGCCAAGGCAAAAACTACACTGTGACCAGATTTTAATCTGGATATGTCCAGGAAATTCCAGACGTATGGCAACCCTATTTATTAAGTTTCTAAGCATTTCTAATAACATATTTCACAGGAGGTGTTTCAACATTGTTATCATCATTAATATATGCCAGGTAATTGAAAATGACTTGTTTGGCCTCTAATACACCTTTTTGCAGAAATAGCTATGGACCAGATTAGACTATGGGATTGAAATTTCCCTGGTTGTACTGGTTAGTGATCTGTGGTGGGCTATGGGCAGAGGTGAAAACAGTTTCCTGGTTCTGCTGGATCTCTCAGCAGCTTTTGATACCATTGACCATGGTATACCCCTGGAGCATATGGGGGGGGGCTGTGAGTTGGGAACACTGTTATGCAGTGATTCTGCTACCTTCTCCTGGGCTACATCCAGAAAGTGGTGTCAGGGGACAAGTGTTCAGAGCCCTGGTTCCTCACTTGTGGAATGCTTCAGGGCTCTGTCCTCTCCCCCATGTATTTTAACATCTATATGAAACCGCTGGGAGAGATCATCGGGAGGTCTGGGCTGAGTGTTCATCAGCTCTACCTCTCATTTAAAACAGAACCAGTGAAGGTGGTGAAGGTCCCGTATGACATCACCACACAGCAGCCTCTTGGCAAATAGCAGGCCTTGGTGATGGTCTCCCCCTACTCTGTAAGAGCACACGGCACCACAGCCTTGGCAGCAGGATCTGCCATTCCTGCTGGATCCCACCGCTTGATACAGTCACCTCAGTTTGGCTCCCAAAAAGATTTCACTGGGTGACACTCCCACCCTAAGTGCGAATACATACCTGTATGTTCTTTACAGAGCCAGCATGGGGGAGGGGGAGGTGATATCACCAGACTTGAGCTTTGCTGCCAGCTGTATATATTCCACTGGCCCAAAACTGTCTGCGTACCAAGATAATCTTACAACTTTGATAGTTCATACTGAATTTTGAAAATGTTAGCAGTTTAAGGAATAGGATAAAAAAAAACCCTGGTGATATGCAAATGAGCTTTCTAAGTTGTGAAGAAAGAGAGACAGGCAGAATTTGTTGCTCATTTGGCTTGTGCACCAAACTGAAAATCTAGCGTGTTTCCTTACAATAAACATGCCTGCTTCCCATGACCAAACATCAGAAAATATGGGACAAGACTTGAAAGTAGTTGATTGTCCTAACAAAAAATTGGTCCTTGCTTGCTGGTGTAAGATTGCTTACAGGTTAGGGCTGTGTCTTTTGCCTTCCATCCTTTCCCTCCCCAAACCAGCAATACATCAAGCACTTTTAGCTTGTGACAGCTTCTGTAGAAGCATGGCTTGGTCATAATGGACATCATGACCTATAGTTGCATAGGTGGGATCAGACCTCAGGAGAAGAGCATATGCTTGATGTCCTGGTCCTAGTTAGGGAGGGGCTTTCAACAGCCTATCAATACAGCTGTTTTCTGATGAGGCACCCCTGACTGGATGTGCTCCATCCCTCCTTCAAATGATGCACCCCACCCAGTCTCATTCCAAGCACCACAATCTAGCAGTTCCCACATGTCCATCAGTTAGCAATTCATCTAGATTTATCTTTTACTGGCATTTTGGGTCTATAGTGGTCATTACTGCCACAGTTCTCACCCACGCAGAGAGTAAATGTCAACTAATGTTCTGCCCATTTTTTCAGCTTAGTAAAACACAGGCTGTTTCTGTTCATGTGAGGCAGTGGAGATTTTAGTTGTTTTAGCAAGGTCAGCTGTGTCACAGATCTACCATACTTCTACAGTAAAAGACAAAACAAGAAGCAAGGAAATATATAGATACCATGCCACCAAGATGAATGTTTAAATAGAGCTGGTGTGCCTGCAAACACTTACTTGAAACCTCTTGCCTTTTGAGAAGAACTGTAATGCTACAAGTTGCTATTTTTCCCCCTCATCAAGAGATAGGTGACAGCTAGAATAGAGAAGGTTCTTTGTTTTTCATAGGTAGCAGACATGTCACCCCATGCTGTGTAGCATCTCAAGTGTGCTAGAACAACTGAATAAACAGCCTGATAATGTGTCACAGCTGCCCTGGGGCAGCTTTGTCCTACAGAAACCTTTTTGCAAAACTTCTTGATGTTTCCTAGAAACTGAAGCAGGGGATTCTGAGCAGCATAATGCATTTCCCTCTATCTCCCTCCTATTTTAAGTTTTGAAACTAATTAGGAAGACCATACTATAGGCTTCGGCAGTCAACAGAAATGAGAAGGAAGAAATATTCTGACTCCAAGCTTGTGTCCTCTCTGGGTTGTTTTAGAGTGGGAAGTGAACTGGCACTTGGTAGAGATAGAAAAATAATCTGAAACAAGTTGCTCAAGGCTATCTACAGTAAGAGCTGGCTCACATAAGCAAATGCCATGCCCTTTGATATTTCATAGATGAAAATGGGGGTGTTTCTGTGCATCAGAGTGAGGTACTAGGGACAGAAACCAGCAAGTGGGCCCAGCATTATGGCCTGATAGACAAAGGTAGACCAGCACAATGTGCCTCAAGGATAAAGGAAAACTAAATCTACATGTAAGCAGATGGGTCCATATGCAAAGGCACTGAGGCACATCCTACACTACATGGGAAGCCAAAATACATATCACACACGCATACTGCATGTATACCAGGTGGAGGACTTTGGTTCCATGTTGCGGCTAAGGAACGCTGAGACATAGCAATAAGTGGCTAGCCAAACAATTTGATTTCACAGCCAGAATTCTTAAGAACACTGAAGACATAAGAGGTAACAAGAGACAGACAGACAGACAGGCACACAGAGAGAGAGAGAGATCGAGAGAGAGAGAGAGAGATCTGTATTATTATATTCTTATGGACAGAGCTTTGAAAAACATGGCAGTCCTGGGTGAAACTAGAGGATAAGAGTAGGCATTACATGTCCTAGCACTCCATAGATTCAGATCCACTGTGATTTCCTTGAACATGAGGACTCATCTTTGTATGTGAGCATAACTATGTTGGAACATTTTGCAATGAGCACTCTGATATGCGGTTAGAGATCTGGTAAATAGTTTTCATACCACCTGAAGTTTCTTCTTGTCAGAAGTAAGGAGTTCTTACGTTAGTAGAAAAGGACACAGGAGAACTGGTGTAGCTATACTCAAGGCCAAGCCAATGAGATTTTCATTCACCTTTTCCTTCCAGAGGTCATAGCATCAGTACTGCAACACACATGTCCCAACTCTGCCTTGCCACATGGATGTTTCTCTGGAACTGGCATATGCATGTCCACACCTAGGCCTGTATACTAGGGCTGAAAGTATCTGTCCATTTCAGTTCCTCACATGTTCTCATTTTCCAATTCACCTCATTTCTGCATCAGCTTGCCTTTTTTTTTTTTAAAGCAAGTCCATTAAAATGTGTGTACATTTCTCCTAACACACACAAGTGGTACTTACATTTGTGCAAGCAGTTTCCCCTAATAAATTGCATTCTTGTTCATTATTTTCACCACTTCACCTTTGTGTGACCACTTACCTCTAATGTACATTTTTATATACATTTTAGCTTGAAGAACTGCAATGCTAAATTCAGAGAAGAGTGGATTTTGAAGAATAGCCGCATTGGTTCAGGAAGTGCAAATTTGATAGGTTCACATTAAAATGCAAACTGAATGGATATCTCTTTTATTCCCTATGAAGCTATACAATGAATGGGACTGTGATTGTCCTAGGTTGCACATAATTCCCTTCTTGTGTGCAAGTTTTACACACAGACATGCATGTGAACATGAGGACAGCAGGTGGCAGCTGCTGTGTTCTTGCTGCCATCTATGCACATTTGAGTGTGTATAAGGTGTTTATATGTAGAAACATTATGGAAGGCTGCTACATTTCCTGAACACAGCTGTGACCTGGGTCATAGATTTGTCTCCTGTTCAGGAAATTCATCCCTAGAGAAACTACATGGGAGAACAATACCCATAAACCATTCCCATGCGTAGATGCTCATATAATCCCTTTAAAAGGTCAATCAGTGAGTACCAAATGTGACATTTGGAATGGTTCTCATTTCTTTTCACTTTTCACTCTTCTGCAGGAGAGATATTGGGTGGGGGGAAGAAAAGGAAAGGAGTTGAGATTTGGTAATATCATGGTTGTTGTCAGGCTCACTTAACTGAACTTGCCATTTGTCAGTCTCTGTTTTACTCTGGAAAGAGGTGCATTATCTCCATGGAATCTTCCTCATACCTCTTCTTTTAGCTGCATAAATGTTGCCAATAAAAATGTGAAGAGTCTGCAAATGTCATGCTCAAAACCCATTGAGCTAATTCACCAATGAATATGAAAACAGTTTGAACTGGTGAACTCTGGTTAAAATCAATTGATTTATTTTAAAAGAAAGAATAGCTTTGATGGAAGCCATTCTGACAGTGGAAACAGAAAGCGATGGATAGGATTAGCAAACTGAACTGATTCATTTCATTATTACTTTTTTTTTTTTAAAGAAAAAAAATCTTAGGGTCGATGACCTTTTTCTACCATGAGGAGGCTTGACACAATGTTGTCTCATGGCAATGATCTACTTATTATTTCTGTATTTTATGCAGAGTGTATCAACATAGCCAGTACAGATTTATGTATCCTTCTGTGCTATACTTCTTTGGGATGGATTATGATGCCTCGATTTGTTAAATAATCAAGCTGCATAGAAAACTTGGACAATGAGGGGTTGTGTTAGAACTTCCCCAAACAAATCTCTAGAAGAGACTGGATAACATGAATGAGGAGGGAAAGGGAGAATGTCTTGCATCTTTGCCTTCTAGTGCATCTGCCCTTCACATGAGGATGTAACATTTGAATAGGGCCTATGCATAAATTCAATGTGCAGAGGTCCATTTTGAACAGCCAGTTTCCTAGATAAAATGTGAGGAGATGCCACGTAATCATAGCCTGCACACAGAGCCTTTTATGTGCATAGAACCTATTACGTCTCATATGCATAGTAGGGGTGTGCACAGTTCCCAAGATTTGCCTTGCTTTTCATTTTAATTCATCAATCCCAACTTACACACATATACTAATACAGGCAATCTGTATATCCAAATAAGTATGTGAAAGAGATTGATGATTATAAGGTATACGTTTAAACATAGAAAGGACACTGAGATCTTAAAGACCACTGAGTAGCAGACGATGGGTGCTTATCTTTCAAGCCTTGAAGTAAAAGTCATCTTGCAACCTTGAGGGCTCACAGTACAACTTTTGTTGTCCATTCATTAGCACCCACATCACAGGAATATAAATAAAAAGTGTGATTCTTGAGTATTAATAAGGCCTTCAGATTTCATATACAGTGGTACCTTGGGTTACAAACACTTCGGGTTACAGACTCTGCTAACCCGGAAGTAGTACCTCGGGTTAAGAACTTTACCTCAGGATGAGAACAGAAATCGTGTGGTGGTGGCAGCGGCAGCGGGAGGCCCCATTAGCTAAAGTGATACCTCAGGTTAAGAACGGTTTCAGGTTCAGAACGGAACGAATTAAGCTCGTAACTAGAGGTACCACTGTATGCTAAAGTTATCTGCTGAATTGTGGTCATTGTGACACCAGGTATCACAGAATGTGCATGAAGCAGCATAAACATAATACCTTCAGTATCCAATTTCTTGATCTTTTCCCAATGCTGCTATGTAGTAATTCTTGGTGTCTCCACAGTGCCAGGATACATAAATAAAGACAGAGTCCTTTAGACTTTTTCATTAAATTTCTAGGACAGTTTCTTGGGCCTGTTTGTTTACGTAGGGATCTTGACATTTCTTCCATTTTGTCTGGTTTTAAAATATAAACCTTTAATATAGCACAGACAGATTACTGAAAAAGAGTTTGAAGTAATTTATAGCCTAGAATTTACAGTAGAAGCTGAAAGCATTCCTCCCCCCACTCCTCGCCTGAACTGACTCTTCTAAAATTTCATGATCTCTGTTCTTACGAAAGTGAAGTTTTGGCTCCTTCCCTTTCCAGAAGTCTCCATAAATAAAGATAAAAGAAGTGTGATAAACACAAAATGAAAGATTTAATTTGCCAAGGACGCTGGCAAAGAAAAAGCCACCAGGAAGAGTGCTTTCAGTTTTTCATAGAAAGTCACCCATAGTACTTTTACTTACTAAATGAATTTTGTTGTTTGATGTTGGCATCAATGGATCCCAGGATGGCTGAGCCTCTCCCCTGAATGCTCCATTTTCTGGATTCCCATAGCTTATCACCAGTGGGAATCCTGCTGGTGGTACTTCTGCCCACTCACATGTTCAGCAGGTGGAACACAGAACACAATGCTGGAAGACTGTTGCCACGGTCATCCCCAGCATGGTGATTTTGATTGCAGCCTCTCAACAACTGAGCTCAGTTGTGTGTGGGGGGGGGGAGTGCTTAACCTGACTGCATTATATCTGATATATGACTATTCCTATGAATGTGTACACATTCATGGCTGAAAGTGATCTATTGTTGGGAGGTTATTAAAGGGCTCTTCAGATAACTGAACAAGCAGGGTGGAGGTGGTGGTGGTGGGAAGAGACAATGGAGTGCACCTTCAGGGGTGAAGTCCTAGATGACCTACTTTCTCAGGTGGGTGAGCCCCATCTGCACCTCACTTCCCTCTACGGGACATGCAGAAACCGCCTTCTTGACTGTTGGGCCCACAGTTGGTCTTGTCTGCTCAATCCACCAGAGCCTATTTTGCATGCAGAGGAAGTCCTTAAGTCACCAAGGGTTTGTGTCCCCTCAGCTACCCTTACCTGGTTTAGCCAGCCAGTTAAAGTCATGTCCCAGGGTGTGGCTGACAGCTTCTAGGAACCACAGGTGAGAGCTGAGTGCAGGGTGGGGGCCAATGGTGGGCAAACTAGCCCAGAAGGATCACATTGTGTCCTGCACCAGAAGTACTCCTCCTCCTCTAAAACCCCATACAGCCCATTTGTACCTCTATAGGGTTTGATTCTTACAGAGTGGATTTAACATGTCTGGACCACTGCAGTGTTGCTTCTCCCACCATGTTTGTGTTCAGTCTAGTCTACACTGCTGACTGATTGAAAAGTGCTACTCTCATTTCCCAAATGGGCATTGTTTCCCCACTGTTTCTTTTGGTATTTATTAATCCTGTGGTTTATTAATGCTTTTAAATAATCAAACCTTAAATCAGTGTGCTATGAAAATATTATCAAGAAGAAATGTGCTCTTTAAAAAAAAAAACAATCCTAGAACAATATTAAGCCACTTAATTCTTTATTTTGGAAACCATTCAAGCTGTTATTCCAATCCACTGGCTGCAAAGTCATCCACTAATACCATGGCAAGCATCTTAGCACTTTCCAACAGATCACAGAGGGGGTTTTTGTTGTTTGCTTCTAGTGTTGACAGCTGGGTGGAGGTTTATTACCCGAGGTATAGCTCTCATCTCCTTATATACCTTGTGTCATAGAGTCCAATCTAATTGGCAGCAATGCAATCTGTTTTAACACCTGGATTAGTGAGGGCCTTTGTCTCCCATTTATAACAGATTAGAGGATTTGTGTTTTTATAAACTGAGTACTGATCACAGGATGGCGAGAATTTTTGCTGTATAAACAAACGAAACGCGTTTTGCAGTCTTCCCCCTCTTACACCAAACATAATCAATTTTAGCTAACAGCTTTAGCGGCTTCTTTCCAGAAACTTTGCTGTTTCTTTTATGTATCCTTCAGGCTGGCACTGTGCACTGGAGCATTTACAGAGAACTTGGTGCCAAACTGAACTGATGATTGATGTGGACCAGCGGAACAGTGTCTCAAAGACCTTACACACATGGACACTTTTTGTCAATACTTGGGGTGCTAGTGGTATAATACTGGTGCTGTTAATTCCTGTGCGGAACATGCACATGATTTGCCCCAGGGAATGCAATAATTATTAGCAGCGGTTATAACCTACTGCTAATACATTAGGAGCATTGCTAACTGTAGTGCATGAGAGAGCAGTTCCGTGAATAAAAATCCTTGCATACTGAGAGAACAGTACCATATTCACTGATGCTGACTCTTGTATGTTGTGAGCATGTCCTTTTTATCTGTGCTTCCCAGTGTCATTTTGAGTGAGTAAGGTAACTTGGCAATCCTGTACACACCTATCTGCATGGCTTCTGGGATCTTGGTGGGAAAAGAAGTGTGGGTAGGACATAGGTAGTTCAGGAGCTGAGTAAATGACATTAAAATATATATATTAAAAGAGCCCTGCTGGATCACACTCATCTAGATCCTGTTCTCAAAGTGGACAAGCAGATTTTTTAAATTATAAAATTTATAAACCCACTTGCGGGGTATGGCAATTTTACAAATCATGTACAGATTCAGGTGGGGGGGGGGCGTGACTAAAACACACAAACAAAAGCATTAAATCCATCATGATAAAGAAAGATAAAACCAATAAAACTTTTAAAACATAAGAAGAGCCTGCTCAATCAGACCATCTAGTCCAGCATCCTGCAAACACGGAGGCCACCCAAACACTCAAGCAGCACATGACCACAAGAGCACTCCCCCTTCCTGTGTTTTCAAGCTATTTTGAAGCATTACTCCCTCCAACATAGCTATTGTGGCTCGTATCCGTTGATAGCCTTATCCGAACATGAATTTGTCCAAGTTGGCGGCTATCACGAAATCTTGTAGGAGCAAATGCCTTAGTTTAACTAATCACTGTGTGGAGAAATATGTCCTCTTGTTTGCCCTAAATCTTCCAATGTTTTGATTGATTGGATGTCCCTGAATTCCAATAATAAGAAGAGAGGGAGAGAAAAAATGTCTCCCTAGCCACTTTCTCCATTTGGGTTTGAAGATAAGTGAAAAGTGAAGAGTGAAGAGGGTGTACTCTGTGGAGACACCAGTGACCTGGCGGGGCCCTGTCCAGTGTCCTAGTATATGTCTGGGTCCTTGCTCTGGTGAACAAAGGGTGGCTTAGATCTGCTATTCAAATTTCCTAAAATGCTCTGAAGTACTATAATTCTAGGGCTTTGGGGGAAATTAACATGACAGCTCCTGGTTTTTTTTGTTTTTTTTTGGTGTTTTTTTTAAAAGAAATCCTCATAATGCCCCAGAGCAGTTCTACATTGCACAAAAGAGGAGCTATGTCCCTCAGTGGCAGCCCAGTGCTTTGGATGCAGAAGATCTCAGGTTCAATGCCTGGCATCTCCAGGTAGCATTGGGAAAGATTCCAGTCTAAAACCCCAGAGAAAATGCTAAGCTAGGTGGAACCCAATGATCTAACCACCAGGTAAGCCCCCTAGAGCTAAGGAGCAGAAGCAGGGACAGGGGGGAAGAAGCCCACAAGAGCATCTTGTGCAAAAGGACGCCTCAAACCTTGATTGTGCCCTCTGTTCAGTTAGACAACATGGAAGCCAGAAGAAATCAAGAAATAAGAACTGTACAGATTCAGCCCCACTTCTATTTTCTAAGCTTATTGAAAATAACTTTCACTTTTTCATGTTTCTTTTTAATACTGCCATGACATTTAGAATGTTGCTCTTTTGCTCTTTAACAAAATGGGATAAAAAATATAATTAAATAATCTAAATATTTTCAGCACACTAGTTGGGTTTTTCTAGTTTTTTGTTTTGTTTTGTTTTGTTTTGTTTTTAGGGTGTTTCATTTGTAACTGATGTTAGTCCTGGCCAAGAATAGCTCTTTTAATAGAACTAGTCTGCTAGTGAGCTCTGGCTGGTGCTTAAATCTTTTCAGTGCTAGGTAATAATTTACATCCTTCTCACCAGGCTTTTGATAGACTACACTGATGTTGTCCTACTTTTTTGCATTGTTTTTAATGATTTGCATGTGTTTTTGTGTAAATGTGTTACATGTACATTTGTTTTTTATTATCATGTGTTCATGCATTTTTTGCTATTACATTTAAATATGTTGTCAGTTGCCTGGTAAACGTGTTGTGTAACAAGAGACTAACAGGTAACAACAACAACAACAATTTGGTGAAGGTATAGTCACTGTGTATCACTTTAGTCACTGCTAAGCCCCATGTGACTTCTTCACGGATGACAGATTAGCTGTTCACTATGTGTTGATTTTGTTCCTGAGTATGAATTGGAAGAGAAGGCCATATTAGACCAGGGCACCAATTTGTCCAGTGGGCTTTAAATAGTTATGCATTTGTGTCACTTTGAAAGGAACTAGTGCCCTATCTTTTCCTAGTGATGATTAATTGCACAGAGCGATAGGTGACAAGGAACGATTTTTCACGTCAAATACGGTTCTGGATGGCAAAATGCCCAGCACTTAATTTCCTACAAGTCCCTTCAAAATAACAACAATGGAAAGTGAAACAGGACTCCGTGCTGGCAATTTTCCTCAAACTAGTGGCATCCCATGGTTAGAATCCATCACTTTCCCACTGTGGGACCAGATGTCCCACTATAGAAACCAATGTTACTTTGAGAATGAAACTAGGTGAGCTACCATGAAAGCTAATCTCAGGTGTTTGTCTAACAGTTGGATAGCTTCTTCCAGAGATGGCTCAGAATGGCCCATTTTTTTTTAGAACTGAGGTTGTCATTTTAACATTCCTTTTGGCAGGAAAGTAACCTTTAGATTAGCTTTGACATCGCTGCTGCTTGGGGAGTGAAATAATGGGAAAATCAGGTCTTTGCCTCTAACCCATGCCTGTGGTCTGCCGTACTCTATTTCAGACATCAGATTATTGAACCTGCATCCTAAACAGCATTGCTAGCTTACCACCCCCCTAATATTCACAAGGGCTTTTCCACGAAACTCTAATGAATATTAATACTGCAGTAGCTGTGCATTCATTTTCTATGTGCAGCTGATTATTTATCACTGGCTTTGCGACACGATTGGGCCCTGCAGCCCCATAGTGCATGTGTTTCAAATGGAGTTCTCCCACAAGGTAGCAAGAAATTATATGTTTCCTAGGTACCCCATAAATAATGTATCTAATTGAAAATTCACTCTTAAATTATTACGGACTGCACATTTCTCAGTGATGCAGAAAGAAAAACACTAGGGAATGTAGTATTTTTTGCATCCCTGGAGGTTGGAGAGATGCACCATAGGCCTCTTCACAGCTAGGAAGTCACTGCTTTTCTTTCTCTTGCAGAACTGTGCACTCAAGGGCTTGCATGAAGACCCTACTGCAGAACTGTGAAATAAGGCAGTTAGCAAAACTGCCTACTCTAGAAAACAGGTCATGAATAGTCCACCGCCACTTTAGCATAAGTAGAACTAAAATGTTTGTGTAAAAGCCATGTTGCATCACTTATTTGTTTTTGATTAGATTATTGGTTTCCTCTTTTATACAAATAATTCATTTGAATGTGCTAGATAGGTTTCAGGGTCAGTTTTCTTCTTAACCACTGATGATTCAATCAACAGCCATTTTTGTTATACAGTCATGTGATACACAATGTTTCACTTTACATTCATGTAGTGTAGTGTAAGATGTCACATGACTAAAGCACCCTCACCGAATAGATAAGGATCATCAGAATGGTTAAGCATTGGTGTGTCTGAATGTTTTGCAAAAAGAATAGAGGCATTAATTTACAATTTAGTTGTTTTAGAGGAACAGAGCTGCCAAGTTCAAGCTTGGAGACTAGGGCTTCATGAATGGAAGGGAGCCTCCTGGCTGCTGATGGGACTGAGATCCAGGAGAACACTTTACCAGTGGAAGGTGGGGGATGAAATTTTCATTGGTAAACCCTGTATCACAATGCTCCTCCACAGGATCCCCCAATCTCCCAAACCAGTTTTTGAGAGTGTCAAGAAGCAGGAGGAGGAGGCGGGTATCAGAGAGAGTAGCACTCCTGTTGCTGGCAGGATCCTTAATTCTGCTTAATGAATGCTGCCTCTACTAGAATCAAATTTCTTATCCTAGCCTATGCCTTTAGTTTTTAAAACGAAAAGCATAAGCTTCACAAAAGCATCTGTTGGTGTCAATTTCTCACTCTCCTAGACCTCTTAAATGTACAGGCACAGTCACTAGGCTGCCCTATTTATCCTGCCTTAAAATAGCCATAGCTGTCAGCACGGTTGTGTATTGAAAATGCCAGTTATTTGTAGGACTTGTTACCATTCCAAAATTCTGTAGTGCTGAAGAGGTTTGGTGGGCAAAAATACAGGTCAATTTATGCATGCAACAGTTTGTGCATGTTGATGTGACAAATTGTCTGCTTGTGCATCTTCAGCTGAAGATATGCATTGGCCAGTAATTTATACTGAGAGACAAGCTGCATTGTTGCACTAGAGATTTTTCTTTTCTTTAATAAAGCAGAGAATGTGAACACAGTTGAGCTTCTTCTATAGGAAACAAATTCAGGTATGCCCTCTCATTTGTAAATGTCTGAAAACCAATAGCAGTCAGGAAGAAATCTTATTTTGATGAAGTTTTGCTTACCCATGCACAGTCGGTTTTGTATTATTACACCCAAGTCCATGCATGAGTAACCAACAGTATCATACTGAACACACTCAGCCACGTGGAATCCAGGTGAATTATGATCCTGCAAGTTCCTCTTTGTAGTGAGCAAATATTAATGCCTTGAATGAATTGTCTCTTTGATTACTCTGAAAATGTTAGGAGCCAAGGAAAGAGAGTTATTGGAACATGGAAAAGCTTAGTGGATGATGAAGTGGTATCATAAATGAGTTTAAGGCGTAGCTGAATTTATACTTGGAAGTCGACACATGGGGATGAGTCTACAGCTGCGCTGAAGTCAATGAGAAGCTTTCTTGGCACACAGCTGGTCTGTTCCAGAATACGGAGCATTAAATTTGGGACCAGAGGGCTGCAGCTGAAAGCTCAGCTAAGTCATTAGGAGAGGTGACATTGCTCAAGTCACTATGACGTGGTCTCATTTCCCTGCAGTAAAAGTTGAAATAACAAGAAGGAAATCATTATGTCAGTATGCGATGAATATTGAACAGCACCACTGCATACTAAAAATCAAAATATTTTACACAAACAAAAGCATCATCATCATAACCATCATCACTTTCCCACCTGAGATTTATTGCTTCTCTTAGGCTCCTTGCTCTTTTCTGCCTGGGTGCTTTCAGGTCCCAGCTCACTTCTGTCCAATGTTTCTGTTTTCCTTCCCTATACCCATCCTGCCTCCTCTGTATTATTTGAGAATCCAATACAATGGTAGCTAGGGGTTTTTCTACCTCTCTGATTTTAATCCAACCAGCGCCAGAGGCTTTGTATGATGCTTCTGAATACCAGCTGCTGGGAACCACAAGCAAGGAGATGGCTGTTGCGTGTTTAGACCTTTAACCTTCCCCAAAATAAATTCACACATGACTCAGATATTTGGTTTGGTTTTTGGCAGATTTTGGGCCACAACTTTATTGATTATAACAAAGTGAGTGGTTGCATAGGTTCTGGTTCGACTATCTCCCTGCACCCGTGCAGGCAGCCCTATCCCAGAGCCATGTTCATGGGACAGCCAAGGATGAACACCAGGGACAGCTGATGGAAGGTTCACCAATCAGCCGTTCTGATGTCCCCGGGACTTGGCCACTGGCCGGACCCCTTTCAGGGACTGACAAGACATTGAGTCCCTGGATTCCTGTACCAGAATATCCTGCATTTCCATAGGCGTGGCCACATCACGTGCCACGCCTATCACCTGAACCAGAGCCTATCCGCAACTTACAAGTTGTGACTAGTTGCTACATGGCAGGCGAAACCCAAATGGCACCAGCCAATCAACCAAGTGGGGAAAATTCCTACCATGCCCCTGTCCCAACGACAAATGTCACATGGCAGCATAGCAAGGTCAACGCAAGCCCTAAATATAGGGAGCGGTGGGTGGGTGTTCCAATGCGTTAGGCCCCAAAGAGGAAGCTCAGCAGCCTCGCATGGGCTTAAATAGGTCCCGCATTGCTGCATTTTACGACGCCCCATTGGCCAGATTTCACGCCAGCAATGCGAGACCAACCTAACAGGGGTTGTGGTCTTGATTTCCAATTACCACCACAACACTGGGTTGGGTTGCAGGTCACACCGCAACACGTGCCCTCTTTTAATGGAGGACCCGATTTGGCCTCATATCCCGCTTTTGGCCTTCTCACAGGCATCTGGTTGGCCACTGTGAGAACAGGATGCTGGACTCTAGCCATTGGCCTGATCCAGCAGGCTCACCTTATGCTCTTACTACTACCACCACTGCATTCCCAACAGCACAAAAGACTGAGCTAAGAATCTGGACACCTCCGGTTCAAGTTTTGTTTCTGACATTAATTCACAAGGTGGCATTAAGCAAGCCACTCTCTCCCAGCCTCGCCCTCCTTCCCACATCTTTAGTCTGGGGGGTTGTAATGATGCTTACAACAACCTTAGAGGGTTGATTTAACGATTGCAACTAAATAATGTGTATGAAGTGCTTTGGACATTTGCAAGTCCTATTGAAACAGTAAGTATTACTATAAAAAATATAAAACCAGCAATTTCTACAGATAATCGGTGGGATCCAGTGCTCCCATTCTGCTAGTGCAAGGGCTGTGAGCTAATGGAACAGAACTTTCCCCTCCTCTTCCCAGAAGCTCCCTGCACACCTTCACCTCTGGGGTGGGAGGCCTTCTGGAGAATATTGGGGGGGCACATAGAGGGAAGAGAGGAAACAGCCAAACTCTAATGACACTGCTTTGGAGACAACCCTCTATTTCAGGCATAGGCAAACTCGGCCCTCCAGATGTTTTGGGACTACAACTCCCATCATCCTTGGCTAACAGGACAAGTGTTCAGGGATGATGGGAGTTGTAGTCCCAAAACATTTGGAGGGCCGGGTTTGCCTATGCCTGCTCTATTTTTATATGTTTATTCCCCATCCACCCACCCAATCATTTTAAAGCTGTTGAGCAAACCAAGTTCTGTTTCATTTTCAAGTTGCTACTTGGCCTTGTTTTTTTCATTCTTACTCCACTTTGGAACCAAATTTCAGGCCACATTATATAATGTAGGCAAAACTCTTATTTGCAACCATTACCTCCACTCTCAGGGTCTGTGTTATCACCAGAGGTCTGGTGTGGGATTATTTTTCCTGCAGCAAATAGGCATGCTTTTACTGCTATTTTTACTCTTTCTGAATAAATTTTTCAAGGTGGCTTGGTTAATAAGAAATACCAGGTCTCAGAATAGAATTAACACTTCCAATCCCACCTGCAATTAAAAAAAAATTAGCAGTAACTAAACACTCATTCCATAATACAAGCATAGTTTCCATAAGACCAACAGTTAAGAGAGAACAAAAGACACCCCTCCCTCAGAACCCCATGTTGCCAAAGTATGAGTAGAATTTTCTGAAAATCTCATTGTAGAGCACAGTCCGCCCTACCACCAGCTCCTGCTATGCTCATTGATCTCAACAAGTTATTTCCACCCCCTGGTTCTGCTAAAAATATGAACAGTTCTCAACGTTTTTCTGCATTATTATAGTCATTATTATGTGCAGTATTATATGCATTACTATACTGTAATATTATACACATATACATTCCAGGCTTCCTAAAGCAACCAGCACATAAACAGATAACATACAACAATGCACAGACCTCTCCAGAAATACTTACATATTAAAGCTTATAAAATTATTCTGCAGAACATAAGACAAGCTTGCTGGATCAGGCCAGTGGTCCATCTAGTCCAGCATCCTGTGGCCAACTTGATACTTGTGGGACCTGAGCTAGCAGGTCCTGAGCGCAGCAGAGAAATATAGTAAAGCATGAGGCTTGGTTCTTTCATACATATTGTATGTATAATATACATTTTGCATATAGGTGTTGTTGTTTTTTAAAGCAGACTTAAGTGGATATTAAATGCAAGAGGCAGATTGATGCTGGCAGTGCTAAAATGATCAGAACTACCAAATTCCCTGTATAAATCATATTCCTCCACCCTCATTTTCAGCTAAAGGCCACCTGAAACAGGTAATCCTTCAAAGCTTTTGAAAACTGGAACATGGTAGCAAGTAACTGCTTGAGACGGCTGTCTGGTTCCAGCAAGATGGCTGTCTGGTTCCAGCAATCAGAATAATGGCCATGTCTCAGGATGCCACTTGGGTCTGGCCCTTCCACTCGCCCACCCCTGTCTGCTTTCAGCTCCTGCAATGGGGCCTGATTCTAAGAACTTCCCTGGTAATAGCCACAACCCCAAATCTGACATGGACTACTCCCCATCCAATAGGCATCCTCCTCCTCCTACACCAGCACTGCCGGACCCTCACATGTAGGCCGGATCATTGAGCATGGCAATGTCAAGGATAGCTAACGGTAATGATTTATAGGCCAGCATATATTTTAATCTGTGTGCTTGGGATCTGAATTCAGACAGGCCCTGTTGGATCTACAACTCACTAAGGTAGGATATATGCCTTGAAACTGGATGCTCTCCCTTAGCTGTTTCTCTGTCTTTTCTATGCATTTGCCATTCATGTATTTCCACCAATGAATTCGACTTTGGGGACCTCCTTAAATGTATTTCAGCATCACAATGGCATCACAGCCTAGCAGCTGTGTTCTAAAGCTTGAATACTCATGAATGTGCAAAGTCCTTGTTTCTTAACACTGTATCTTGTGGTAAGTCACAGTGGGCATATGAACCATTTGCATGCAGAATAAAAAATATCCCTTAGCACTGCCTTGTAACTCGGATGATAGCTTCCATTGCAGTAGAAAACTAAATGTGTCTGTAGACTCTGTACCAATTAGATTACTTTATAAGGTCAAAATAAAAGTTTGGGAGCCATTTCCTTCAGCTTCATCAATGGTAGTCATTTAACACAAATTATAGAGTGGAGCTGTGTTAATGATAAGGAGCATCAAAACTGAGGAAGTGAAAATGGAAGTGTCAAAGCTGTCAGAAGATTCATCCATAAGTAGGCTATAGCTGAATTTCTGGAGTGCCTTATTGAGGGCAGAATGACAGCACCGCTGTGTATCCTTGAAGATGGCAAATAATATGCCAACATCTCTGTCCTTATTGCTAGTAAAACTCCAGGATAAGTACAGCTGCAATGACAATAGGTGAAGTGATCAGATAAGTCAAAAGGACTTCTAAGACTTGATTTTACTTTCATTTAATGGTTTGCACGGGTAGTATATAGCTGAGAGCTGTGCACAGCTGATATAATGTGCACACATACATATTGAGTAGTATGCTTCGGTCGCATACATTATTAAAATGAAAGTTATTTCTATTCATTACCTCTATTTTATCATACTGCAATTAACTGTGTGGCAAGGCAGTTATGCATATGCAATTATTAGCTCCTGTCTCTGATGCTCTCTTCTGGCACACATGTGAAATAGATACACAGATTTAAATGACACCAGAAAAAGGTTGATATACCAGTTATTGTTAAAAATGCTGCTTGCACTGTCTCATAGTTCTACCCAGAGGTAAGAAAAGAATTCATGTAGTTTACAGTAACATCAGAGGAGCTGCCCTCTTGTTTTCCATACCCCAATGTCTAAAATGCAAGAGTAGTTCCCCCATCACCAAATTTGCATATATAGAGAGCCAATCTGAATTCAGTTGAACCAATGGGAGCACCCTGTTATGAAAGACAGTGTTTATATAGTATATTTTCTTAAGTAAATAAAATTCCCTGCTTGTGAATTCATACTGCACTGACCTAGCAGTTACCTTCCCCCTCTGACATGCAGTAGTCATTTAGTTGGAGGGAGGTCTGGTGAGTGGCACAGTCCCATCTTCATTTTGATAAAAATTGGATGCTAAGCCTATCTGAAACACATGTTCAGAGGTACTTAAGGCTGCAATTCTAAGCATGCTTACTAGGGAATAAAACCCACTGAGTACAGGGGGATTGGTTTCTGAGAAAGCATAAATAGGATTGTGTGGGACTTCTTTTAGTGTAGCCCTCATCTGTCTGCTCACATGTCATGGACTGGCTAGATGCAGAGGTGTGGTGGGAAGCACCAGCTGGGGAATCCCTAAGGGAGCCCCCAAAGGAAGATGGCTCAGAGCCAGGGGATTGGTGGTGGGATGACAATGAGTGGTCAGAGGGAGAAGAGGGAACAGACTGGGAGGAGGAGGTGGCAGAAGCTGAAGAGGTAACAGGATTTAGTAAGCAGGAAGATACTGGGGAAGAGAGAAGTCCAGAATCAGATGCAGAAGTGGAGGTGGGCCAAGAGGCAAAGATCAGGCAGGCTGCTGAAGAAGCCAGGGTGTCTCCCCCTCCTGCTGCAACCAGCTCCCCTCCCCTCTGGTTGCCCAGAACCTGCAAAGGTATGAAGAGAGTGAAGCAAAGACAGACAAGGCGAATTAGTCTCAGGTTGCTTGGGAAGGACCATGGGGAGGAAGAGAGATAGGGAACTGTGGGAAGGGAGGGACCTTCAGTGCTTGCAAATGCCCCATTGGGATAAGATGTCCTGGCAAGAGAGTTGCTGTGCTTATTAGGCATGGTCTGCTTTTGTTTCTTTGAATAAGGAGTTAACTTCACTTTGTGCGTTATTGCTGACCTGGCTCCCATCTCCCACCTTGACCTCAAATATTTCCTACATTGTCAACATATACAGGATATTTCAATTTATTTTTAAAAAAGGTGTCATTTGCTGCATTACCGATTTTAATTGTTAACAAAGCTGATGAGGTTCACAAATAACAGTTTTATAACAGGAATGTTGTCTGTTTATAAAATATATGATTTTACAATGAGTCAGTTATCCCTACTCTTGGAATCTTACTCTATAGATTTCTTCTTCTTCTTTTAACAAATAAGGTGCCAACATTCATATATTGATAATATTAGCATGGATACCAGCACAAAATCACTGCCTCTCGAAAGTTTCATTTCCCTCTATTTTAGTTTCTAAATATATACTACATAAATTTAAAATAAACGTTTTCTTTAAAATATACATATATATATCTTGAGACAGTCTTCTAGTAGTGAAATTTATGTTCTCTCATAGGCCTTGCATGCCATTTTATAATCTATAGAGATATTTCTTACCAGTGAGTGTACAACCCTAGGAAAAAATAAAGGATTGTTATGGAAGTGTTTACACAACCCTTACTACTTTGCAAAAACTAATGCAACTATAGAAAAAGCAATCTAAAGCCACTGCTGTTTTCTCGAAGGCAGACATTGTTTTTATGTCCTACAGATAAACCCCCATTATAAGTTTTGATCAAAGCAGATACTCTCTCTTTGAGATTTTGGGTACATGTAAATTGCTTTGTTATACATACACATTTGCATATATTTTCAAGAAGATGAGCTGCTGAAATGGTGCCTTATATATTTTGATGCTGTGCTGAATTTAAAGTATCTCTAGTACTTTGTTGCCAACTAAGATGTTTTAACAAAGGCTAGGAAAACTATAACATGAAGGAAAGTCAGTAAAGTTGATATACAGTATATATCTATCTCTGCAGCTGCTGTGCTAAGGCCTACATTGGGATAGGAGCACCTTAGTTTGAAATTGTTAACACTGGCATATGAAGCATTTGCCATATGGGATTTAGTGCATAGGCAGAGATGTTCAAAAGATACGATGTCTTTCTCATCTGTGTCTTCTCATTTTTTGTAAGCTCGCTGCTTAGTTTCCCCAGATTAAATTGATCAACTTTCCATCTCACCTCCCATTAATTATTGCATTAACAGTAATAATCAAAATGTGCGAGCAGCTGGCATTTTAGATGTTCTTAAACTCAGCCCCTAACTTATGTTTGCTGCTCTACTTTACAAGTACACAAAATTAAACAGCATTTATAATGTGTATGCACACACACAGTCAGGTATATTTTATGTTTTGAAGCCGCACGTGCACATTTGACTTGGAAGTCTCTTCTTTGCTTTGTGAGTTCCCTTCATTATCATGGCTTGTTAATTCTATAGATGACAAGGTTAGATAATTACGACCTTCTTCATTAAACATCTCTTTGTAATTAACACAGTGCCTCTGGGTTTAAGGCCTCTCACTCATTAAGCATATAGTGCTTCAAAAATATTGGTAGAACTGCTTTTCATATCCGTCAAACATCTCTGTGGCAAATTACAGTCACTGCAGTTCATTTACTAGATGTCTTTTCAAATAGGGGCTCCTGTTAGTTTCGATAAGAGAACCTAATTAAAAAATAAGAGATTCCATGCCCAAATTCTACTTAGCCACATTTTTCTATATACCAGGGGTTAGGAACTGGATCTGGCCAGTGGGTCTCCACTTTGACAGATAGCATGACCTCAATCAGTCTCCTTGGAGAAAAGGTGGGATATCACGGTATCTAACAATCAAGTAAATTATATATTTTGAGTGGATTTTCATTGGGAAGAGGTTTTAACTTCATTTTTCCCTTCTTTCTCCACAGTGCTGCCCAAATCCTGATTAGGAATCACATGCCTGCTTGCGATAGATAGATAGATAGATAGATAGATGGATAGACAGATAGATGCACAGGGCTTTCATGATGAGTTCTGTCACCTCTTTTTCTAGAAAAAATAGCACTGAAGATACACAAATATAATCACTTATTTAACATATAGAATCATAGAACAGTAGAGTTGGAGAGGACTCTAGGATCACATTGCCCAACCCCCTACAATGCAGGAATGTGCAGCTGTCTCATACGGGGATCAAACCTTCCACCTTGGCATTATCAACACCATGCTCTAATCAACAGAGCTATCTGAATCCATGATCTACTTTAGCCCTAAGGCTTTTAGTTAATAAAAAACCCACTCCAGACATTTTACTAGTGGGTTTAATTTTTTTCTCAGATTTTATTTTCTTGCCTCTTACAAGTCAGAATTTGGTAGCTGAGCCTTCACCAACCTGGTGCCCTCCTGATGTTTTGGAATATAATTCCCATTAGCCTCAGCTAGTATGGCTGTGCTGGTTGGAGTGCAAAACATCTTGAGGGTACCAGGTTGATAGAGAGACTGTTGGAGCATTACATCTGACTGTACAAAATAAACGTGTGCTTTTATATATTTCTAAGAGACTTATAGAAATGTGTGTGGTCACTTTATGGAGACTGATTACGGTCATGGTGCTTGGAAACATTTCCCTCCACCTGCCCTAAGGATACTTAAGCAACACAGATGCCATAGTTGTTGCTGATAAGGGAATTAGAGAGTATAAATACTGCCTCTAAACTGCAAAGTTTCAAGTTTATGGATCTGTGCACTGCAGCGCTGTAAACGGTTTTTCATAAATCCTCACCACTTATCATCCGGGTGATGGCTTTCCTTATAGATCTTACCCTTGTAGTAATTTTCCATTTTGCCACTCAGATGAATGGTGCATGTAGGTAAAGCAGCCCTGGCAGTGTGGAGCTAATTGCATTGCAGCATCTATTTAACTGTTCTCCGCTGAAATTGGGTAGCTATTCTGCATTATTGATTCTTTTCTGAAGGTAAAAATAATCAAATATGCATAAAACATTAAATGCAAAGTGAAATAAACGGATGCATGTTGTTTATGAATATACGAGGGAAGCAAATATCTGCAGCCAGAAAATGAAAATACTTTCATGGCACTGTGTTCAGCAAACTGTTCTGTCAACTACCCATGGTTGTAACATTGTTCCAGCTGTCATCTTTTAAAAATCTATACACACTAGAAAAAAGATTATTTCAACATTTACTAGGCTGGAAAATTGTTATTGCTCACACAGCAAGACTCAGTGAGTTTTGAGGTTTTCCTTTTCATTGCTTCCGACTTTTGGTGATCCCAAGGTGACAGATTTTGGATCCTTCTTTAGACTTGCTCCTCCTACTTCCTGTGACTTTAGAATGGCAATGACCCACAGGTTGGGGGCGCTCTGTGCCTTGTCTGCTTAGGATGAACCTATCATCAATAAGACATGACATCATATAGAGTTGTGAATATATTGTACTATGTTGTCTTATTTGCATCCAATCCTTTGCAAACTGATCCCTGCATTGGCCAGCAGAAAGATAGCAAACATAGTGCTGTCCAAATGTTGTTGAACTCTGACTCCTGTCAGTTCCAGCCAGCATGGTTCCCCTTGCACCCATCAAGTGTTCAATAGGGAGGCAGTGAGAGGGAGAAGAGCTCTGGTGTTTGTGGAAAGCGTGTAACTGCAGTCCCTCTGCAAAAAGATAAAAGCAGAGAAGAAAATGTATCTTCAGAGTGGTAGACTTATGCTCCTTGCAAATATACAAATCACCCATGCATCTTGCAGTTACCATATTTTGTAGGATAGGGCTTGCAGTTCTGTTGTGCATCAATGTAATTTGCATTCTTTTGCTGAGATTATTGGTTTTTTGGCTCTTTGCACAGTCAAGGCAGTTAAAAGGACCTCATCTTCCATAAAAAAAATGTAAAAGAAAAGTCAAAAAAGAAAATTGAAGGTGGAAGTTGAGTGGAGTTACAAACAAGCAAGCAAGCAAGCAAGCAAGCAAGCAAACAAACAAACAAACAAACAAACAAACAAACAAGATAATGTTGTGTTATTTCTCACTCTGGCTCTGCCCACTGTTGTAATGCAGCCCTCAGTCCAAAAAAGCTGCCCACCTATTATACACCTTTATCTAAGAGTAAGTTGCACTGAACTCAGTGGGATTTACTTCTGAGTACTTATGCACAGGATTATCAGTTTTGCATTTTTCTGTTATATGGTGGGATGATTTAAAAAGGATAACAGAAGTTCATAATGGATACATTTTGCATACTTAGCATTCCCACTCATATGTCTAGTCTCCATGAATATACAAGTAATGGCCCACTGTAAACCTGTGCAGATCCAGAGGAGTCACACAGCAACTTGGGTAGGACTATGGGCCCATCCTTGCACTTCCACCCTAGCAGTATTCCCTCTTCAGACAATATCACTGATGCCTGAGGTGGAATGCATTTGAGTACTACATCCAAGAGAGAATGGCCGTGACCTTCAGCGTCTGCTTAGTAATGCTATCAGGTCAGAACTTGAATAGAAGTTCAGCAGAGTGAGCAGTCTAAAATTACCTAGCTGGAACTTTGACCCTGCTTATGTGCTTCTGGAAGCATCAGACAGGACCTTATCTCCTAGCAAGGCAGTTCTTATGTTCACAACACAAATAGTTCAAGAGTAGACTTATAGAAAAGAAGGCAAAAGGCATGAATGTTGGAAGTGTTCCGAAAAGCATGGATGATTTGAGTATGAAGACGGAATAGCAGTTATCAACAATGCCTCTCTAATCTGCTAATCTGCCTGTTTATTGGGAGAAAAGCAATGACAAACATAGACATCATCTTAAAAGGCAGAGACATCACCTTGGCAACAAATGTCCATATAGTTAAAGCTATGGTTTTCCCAGTAGTAATGTATGGAAGTGAGAGCTAGACCATAAAGAAGGCTGATCGCCGAAGAATTGATGCTTTTGAATTATGGTGCTGGAGGAGACTCTTGAAAGTCCCGTAGACTGCAAGAAGATCAAACCTATCCATTCTCAAAGAAATCAGCTCTGAGTGCTCACTAGAAGGACAGATCCTGAAGTTGAGTCTCCAGTACTTTGGCCACCTCATGAGAAGAGAAGACTCCCTAGAAAAGACCCTGATGTTGGGAAAGATGGAGGGCACAAGGAGAAGGGGACGACAGAGGATGAGATGGTTGGACAGTGTTCTCGAAGCGACTAACATGAGTTTGGCCAAACTGCGAGAGGCAGTGAAGGATAGGCGTGCCTGGCGTGCTCTGGTCCATGGGGTCATGAAGAGTCGGACACGACTGAACGACTGAACAACAACAACAGCCAAATGTAGTCTAACCTCCTTGTAAACTTTGTGCTAATGAAGCAGGATGAATGCTCAATAAACAGGTCATCTGCAAGTGACCACAGAGAAGAGTCCATTGTCATGTTCTGACGTCTTTGTTTAAAATATTTAGTTGCCCAAATTTCAACCTGTTGAGCCTTAATCCTCTTTTCAGTTCACATGCCATGAAATTGGATAGACTTAGCATCTCACAGGGTTTCCTGCATATATGCCAAGAGCTCTGTGATACTTGGATAATCAGCAATAGATTATTGTTAGAAACATTTTGCTTTTCTTTCCAAAAGTGGGATTTATTTCTGCAAAGATTGTTGCTGTTGCATTTCAAGTTTTCCAAGACAGATGAAAAAATGTTGTTGGAAGTTAATTGCATGTACTTGCAGTCCAAGACTATAACTCTATGCCAATTTACCTTGAAATTTCCATTACATTAAATTCTGAGCAGGTATACATAGGGTTACATTGCACATCTTTATCCCATTCTATTGTAGTGGGGATAGCAACTTGATTAGGATTGCAATCCTAAACACACAGGAGGAAGTAAGGTCCATTGAACACAGTGGAACTTACTTCTAAGTAAACATGTATAGATAGGATTACTCTGTATGAAGATCTTTATTATATTGCATATCTGTCGGCATCTAGAATATAATATAATTTAATTTAATATAAAGCACTTTCAGCCTTAACTGAATGAATTTAGTCTACAACTAGATAAGCAGGTATCATATCCTAGTGAAAAAATTTAGAGCTGATAAATTAGGGGTCCTTTATTGTTAGTTGCATTATTTTGCATTTGAAGCAGAGATAGAAAATTATGTGATGAGTTTGGTTTTTTCTGTCAATAGCTAGGTCCTAGCTTTGTTTGCTGATTCATATGGCCAGATTGCTCTTTGGTAATTTATTGAAACACAATTATCTGATGATATCTCCATGTGGCAATTCACCCCATACCAACATAAACAACAATAGCAAAAAAAGCTTAGAAATTGCTCAAACTGGATATGGAATTGGTGCTATTCATGTATTATTCACTTGTATGGCATGGGGCTGGACTGCTAGCTACACCCTTGACATCCAATCACCAGGCTAGCTCTCCCCATTTCTGGAAAAAAATAAATGGTATTACTGAAATAATTTGGTCATTGAGTATGCCTATGTGGGAACCATAAACCAGAAGAGAAAGCAAAGCACCGACATATAAAATAGGTAGGGTACTTGTTTATTTAGCTAAAGAGTAGGTATTTTATTAAAAGCAAATATAAACTAAATAAAAAGCTAAACATAAATTAAACAGACTGTGACCCTATAATGCCATGTATGCCCTATATGTACCTGCAAAGGGGGAAACATGCAGTCAAAAAAGCATATATATGCATGCTCCAAGGGATTTAATAATAAGCAAGGATTGTCTCCTCTTCCTTTGCTTCTGAAGACACTGTAATATCCAAATGATTTCTAATTAGCAAGCCTATATATTTAGAATAAATTTCAGACATTGCTGTCTTAAGCCCTGCTTCCAGGGCCCGAGGGACTCTGCTAAAATCTCTTACATGTAATAGATTTTCTTTCTAATCTTCCTTTATTCCCCTCCCCCATAGCTCTGGAATATGACACAGCCGTGTTTTAATTGGGAAAAATGCCTGTGAACCTTCTCTCACCTTCCTGAGAAAGGCACAAGGGGTGGGGTGGGGGAGGCTGGAATATCCTGGGATAAACAAAGGAGCTACATTTATGTGAAAGAAGCCTAAATATCACTGAAATAATGAAAAGTTGTGCTTTAAGTCTTTCATTCATGTGCTTACAGGGAAGAGGAGCTATTACCCAAAATATATCAAACTGATATTCAGAGCACTTGAGAGTCTATCCAGGTTACCTATTTCCCGAGGCCTTACCAAATAATACAGATTTAACAGATATGTGGGGTTTTTTCCATATGTATTTCTCACTTCAGCATCCTTTCCATTCCCCATAAACGGGCAAACCAAATGATCAAAGTCTGCCAGATTAGCATGTGCATTAGGAATTGGCTGGAATATGTCATATGGACCATTGAAGGAAATAAATATACAGTACACTGGATGTGCTGTCTTTATGCATTGTATTCCCTCCCCCTCCATCACCTAGGTAAATCTGCAGCTTCTTTGAAGCTTCCTCCTTGAACTGCTCCACATTTGCTGATCATCCTTTCTCTGTCAGCATTTTTCAAACGTCACAATCCAGTGGTGTATAAATTTTATCAAATAAATAAACTACAGCTGACATGAATTTGCCCCCCAAACAAACAATCCTTTGCTCATTTTAGATAACAAATATTACCTAGCTACAGATTTATCCTAAACAAAATCAAAAATTCTTTCCAGTAGCACCTTAGAGACCAACTGAGTTTGTTCCTGGTATGAGCTTTCGTGTGCATGCACACGAAAGCTCATACCAGGAACAAACTCAGTTGGTCTCTAAGGTGCTACTGGAAAGAATTTTTGATTTTGTTTTGACTATGGCAGACCAACACGGCTACCCACCTGTAACTAGATTTATCCTAGTGAGCCTCACTAGTGTATCATATCTTGAATGTAACACTACTTAACACTAGATATTGTTTTATAATTGCAAGGTGTTGGCATTTTTATCGTGGATTCCTTACAGGGCAGAGGTGGATGGATGGAACAGTCTATATCCAGTCCATGTCAGTTTCACGTAAATCCATTCTGTCCTATTTCTCCATTAATCTGGTGTGTGCTTAAAAAAAAAAGAAAAACCTGCATGAAAATCCACATTGAAATGCATACTTTATAACACAATATGGATTTAATTCCATACTTCGTATCAAGGAACACATTTCTAAACTGAATTTTATCATATCAGAAGCATTTAAAGCTTTTTTGTTTTTTAGCTGAGGACAGCATCACAAAATTCAGAAAGAGCAAAATCCAATAGAGAATAATGTTCCAATATGCACAATGGCCTGGGAAGTGTGGATCATGTGAGCTTCCCTCAGAATTCACAGAAATACCATTGCTCCAGCATCCCTGGTTGGAGTGGTATCCCACTCTGACTGAGCTGCAACTTGGCTATCTTTCAAAGCTATGCAGACTGACCCACGTTAAGACATCATCTAGAAACTTCCCATGAAAGATACCATCTGGTTTGGTAACTAACCCTTGTATCCTAGTGGATGGAAGGTAGGGAAGACTTTTAGACATTCAGCACAGAGTTACTGGCTTCTGGACTTCACCCGGTGCTTGAGGGGTATTTTGCTCTCCTTTCTAGTATAGCAAAGGTCTTGTGTCTAGTTTCTCACTCATTATTTGGAGTGTTAATAACTAGTTAGATTATACAGTGCATATTTCTGTGGTGCACATCACTGTGGCAGCTAGATGCTTTAATTACAGAGATTAAAGTACTAAATAAGGACAAAAAGAGAGAACAGCTATAATTACTAAATCTGTACATCTGTGGAAAACGCTTCATACACTGCCTCAAGAGGGGTGCCGTGTAAGTGCCTTAATTTTTTTGGTTTCAAATATTAGCTTTGGTAGCAGAGTGAATGGAAGCATGTAGCTGTCTCATGTTGGCCATGTTACAGGCTCCAGTGACATGGTGGTTTTAGACTCCTGGTTTAGATATCTGAATCCCCACCTAAGAGGTATGAAGTGGTGGGAAACATTTTGAAGGGGAAAGAGTAAAAGAGTGAAAGGGTGAAACCCGTGTCCTTCAGGTGCTTTCCTGCAAACAGGGCTGCAGAATTGGAACTAAGTCACGCTGGAAGAGAGAACAGCTGAGAGAAGTGGTTTTGGGCTACCTGGGCAGAAACAGGTAGAGGATTCTAAAACTCCTGCTATGGAGTGACACTTTCATTCTATGCTTTATACCTGTTTGGCTTGCCTCACAACAACACTGGTTATGCTATGTTCTGCTGAGTTAGATTTAGATACCGTACATCTCAGAGACCGGTGTCCTCTAAAAGTTTTTTTTTTCCGTTGCATGGATAGGTCTGCTTGGAAGGTGCTCAGTTTTGCTCATGGCATCTCAAATCCAGGGCCTTGGAAGACCCCTGTCTAAAACCCTGGAGAACCAGTTGGCTTCAACAATTCTGGGCAATGTTCTCACTTAATATATAGCAGCATCCTGTGACTCCTAAAGTTTGTGTGATAGATGTGTTTTGGTGCCCAGCCTTTGCATTATTTTTGATGAGAAAAAGGCAAGAGAGTGAAACACATGCCCTTGCTGGCCCAGCAGTTTCCATTAGATCAGACGGATGAATCATCTTTCAGGAAATTAATTCCTTCCTTTAAATTAGTCACATCTCTGGCAGAAGACAGTGTGCCACAGGCAGATGTGACCCACCTACTCTTTCTTCCAAGGCAGTAGGCCACCACTCTTTACTCACCTATCCAATAAATGGTCAATGATGTTGGTAGTTAAGGAACATCTCTGCCTTTGCAAAATTCATTTCTCAGTGACCCTTATATATTGTATATATTCTAGTAAAAATAGTCAAAATAAACCTGTGGATTCCTAGCAAAGACTATAAACACTTACCTTGGAGTAAGACTTATTGAACTCAGTGACTCTTATTTCTGAGTAGGTGTGCATTGGATTGCATTGTAATTCATTATCAGTCTGTAACCTTGCAGTTAAAACTTTTTTTTTTGAAGACTCATTATTTTCATAGCACTTTAAATACATTCATTCCACTGAAATCAGAGCAAAAGCTCCTGCTTATTTTAATAGAACTGGATTACACTCACCTACTTTTCTATCATACATGTGTGGCTCTGTCTCTATTATTTCCATTCTCCGTATGAAGATGCAAATCTGAAAGAGAGTCCATTGCCCCAAAAGGCCACCCTGTGAGCTTCTGACTAAACTGGAACTCAAATGCTGGTTGTTCCTGAGTCTAGACCAATCCTCTAGCCATTGAGACAAGTGGCTTTCAAGCAATGGATCTGAGTCTCTTTTTTTTCCAGGCATCTGCAATTTGTGACAACTGTGAGGACTCTTTCTCACATTACAGAATGAAACACAGTGAGTTGCCTGTGGCACTCCAGTTTGAGCAACAAGAAGAAAGACTCCTCTCGCACAATAACATCATTGGGATGTATTGCCTTATAGTTGGACTCTTTCATCTCTAATGCAGAGGAATAAGCTTTCTGTTTGTAGTATTGGTCGTTTACAAATTCAAAACATTGGATTTTCTTCAGGTAGATTAGAAAAAACCACGACCCAAGTAAGCACATCACAGGAAAAAGCAAGCAAATTCCCACCCCCCAAAAGCAGAATAATATGAGGCATCCAATTACTAAGAAATGGGTATAAATAAAAATGTTCTTTTCTCTACTTTGCAGTCACCGATATGATCTAAATTAAGACTTATATCTCGTTTGACTTTTCCCCAGGAAAGAAAAATGCTGACAGTGTAGAAGTTTGAAGAGCTCCCCGAGGTTAAGAGTGCTCCACATTTAATTTGTAGCATTGAGGCAAGAAGAAGAGAAGGTGTGAGATAGCTCCTTCCCTTTTTTATCCCTTCATACATGGGGCCTTGTCCATACAATCATTTTATAATTCATAAGAAAGACAGCTTTTGCATGCCTTTCTTATAGTTTCTTCTGAATGCCCCCATTATTTTGTATCTGGTGTACTGGGAAAATATGACTCATTTAAGATAATGTATTCAGTTTGATCTGGCTCCTATATTGCCAGCTGTGTCATGGGAGTCACTGAGGCATGGTAGTTCTCCCAGTCACACTTTGAAGAAAGTCAACCATGTGAGTGGGGCTCACAATGTGATTTCGACGGTCCCTGTTTTTCTATCCTGAAGGGCAGGATGACACTGTGCTGTGGATTCAGATGAACCCTGCAGAGAAGCAGGTCCCTTTGGGCAAATGCAGAGATTCTTGGAGTTGAAGCAAGATGTTTCTGAAGCATCCTAAAAATGAAGCAAGGTCTTCCAAAACAATTTGGGGGCACATTGGACAATGAAAAAAATACTGCAGATATAGCGTGTCTGCAAAAATTGAAACATTTCAGTTGGGGAGAGGAGGAAAGCTCTTTCAGTCTAGCTCAGGGGTCAGCAAACTTTTTCAGCAGGGGGCCGGTCCACTGTCCCTCAGACCTTGTGGGGGGCCGGACTATATTTTGAAAAAAAATATATGAACGAATTCCTATGCCCCACAAATAACCCAGAGATGCATTTTAAATAAAAGCACACATTCTACTCATGTAAAAACACGCTGATTCCCGGACTGTCTGTGGGCCGCATTTAGAAGGTGATTGGGCCGCATCCGGCCCCCGGGCCTTAGTTTGGGGACCCCTGGTCTAGCTTCTAAGCAGAAGGAATTTTAAGAGTTCTCTTCAATCACAGTGATTTGGGGTGGAGAAGTTGAAGTAATGGATCACCTTTTTCCTGTCTGTTCAATACCCTTTGCTAGCTCTGAACTTCTGCTGGTGGTGCTTGGGAAATGCTGGATGTTCAAGTCTTTCTGCTTCTGTGCCACATGACCACACATCTACCCTGACAAATTAGCTCTTATACTTGGATTCTTCAACCTCTGGTGCCCATTAAGCAAAGCACAGGCATAACGCCATGGTTTTCATTCATCTTAACTTGCTAGCCCCCTGCCCTCATCCTTATCAGATTATTTTCATAAGGCAGGCCAGCCTGCCTATGAAGTGGACTGAGGCAGCCGCCTTAGGAAGCAGAATCCCAGGAGGTGGCACCTTTTGCAGGTGCCCCACCACCGTTGCCTCTGGAGAAGCAGCAGCAGAGGCAGGTTCCAGTGAGATCTCACCAGATCTCACCTGAAGCTGCTGCTGTTGTCACTTTGCAGGCACCGCCATGTGACCAGGTATGTGAGGATTGGGCAGTGGGGCAGCACCTTCCCATTTTGCCTCAGGTGGAAAAACGGGACACACCGTCCCTCAGGTAACTTCTATAATGCAAGACCATTCCATAATAAGATTGTTGCCCAACATAACAACAAAAGTTTTAGAAAATTCTTTAAAAATAATTAATAAGAGTATTGGCACAAAAGCTCCAAGACCTGTTTTCTGTAATTTGGGAAGCTTTATCAACTCAGGAGGGACTGCACCTACATGTATATTTTTAGGACCCGCCTTATTTTTGTGATTGTACCGGTAAGTTGTTTTAAACTGTCTTTAACATTGTACTTCAATGTTGCAACCCACCCTGGTACTTTGGGGTGAAACAAGCAAGCAAGCAGACAATGATATCATTCTATTTCAGTGTATCTGAAGAAGTGTGCATGCACACGGAAGCTCATACCAAGAACAAACTTAGTTGGTCTCTAAGGTGCTACTGGAAGGATTTTTTTTAAAAAAAATTAAATTTTGTTTATTTTGTTTTGACTATGGCAGACCAACACGGCTACCTACCTGTAAATGATATCATTAGTGACTGAGTATCTATGAGGTAGGACAGAATTTTTAAAGCTTCATGGCTCAAAGTATTGTTAAAAGCTATATTAGTGCAATGCAATCATAAATATATACACAACCATTTCAGCATCCATTCTTATGCTTTATAACCCGTTTAATGGCTCTTACAAGAAAACAAACAAGCTTTTGTTCCCCCCCACTTGGCATTATGGGGTGAAAGCAGATTGGTAGGAAAGGTGAAGCAGGGGGAGAGCATGCAGTGGCTCTTTGGAAATCAACTGCAGATTTGAGTTTACCGGTACATCCCAAACATTTATTTCCCCATTTGTTTGTGGCATATGCCATATATGAGCAGCTTAGCAGTGGTGGGCTTTTGGCTCTCAAATTTCAGTCCTGCCGTGTGCGATGCTAAAAGCTGGTACACACACACACCGCCTCTCTCACTCGGTTCTACAGCATTGTTGCCACACCAGTTGTGGCACTCTAAAACTGCCTCTGAGCTCAGCAGGAAATATTTGACGCTAGACATAAAACTGTTATCTATAGACCTGTTCTGGATACCTCCCCTCTCCCCAGATAAACAAAGTCTGATTACAAAGGCCACTTTTGAATGCTAAAACTCATCTCTGGAGCTAAGACTTAATCTCAGTTCCACCTATTCAGTCAACATAGAGAAGAAGCAGGATTAAGCTGGCTGGTTTGTCTTCATCTCCATATATTAGGCTGGTTATCATAACAGGCCCAGTGCATGCACCAGCCCTGCACTTGCAGTCAGAAACTCAGGTTCAGCATATAGATCATACACATGTAGAGTTTTCCTTCATAAGAGGGAAGGCCAAAGACAGACATTTTGCTGTATGAAGTGGAGAAGAAAATGGTGCCTTTTCTCCACTTCCATCAGTCATGGTGCCTAGTAACAAAGACCTACTAGATATTTTTGCATGTGAAATAATACAATCTTCAAACACCTTTCCCCTTCTCTGAAAGTAAAGATAAAATATCTAGCTATGTGCTGTCCTTTCATGATCCCCAGTATTGGATGCCTAAGTGACAGGAAGCTTTCCTATAAACAGGCTCAGTTGTGGTAGTATGGGTAAAAAATCAGAATGGAAAAAGGTGTCTCGTTTCACCAGGCTCCCCTTAACATCCTGCAGCAGCAGCAGCAAACCTATTTTCCCAATTGAGTGCATAGAGTTTCTTGCATGTTTTCTGAGAATTTGAATTGTGGGACAAGAATATCAGCAGAAAGCAGCAGGAAAAAATGTACAGACTGTCTATCGTATCAGATTTCAAGAAAGCAGAAAGAAATGTCACGGGGAGCTTTTCGTGGAATATTTAATTAACAGCAACAGCTACAGAAATGAAAAACAACATCCAGGCAATTACAGTGTTCAATAAAGCAGCTCTCAAAGGATGAAGCAGCAGTGGATTAGTGACTGGCATTTAAATATGTTATCAACCAGTTAGGGGAGACTGGAGTAGACTCACTTCCCGGAGGACTAGGCTAGTGCAATGTATTATCGCTATATTATTGTGGATTTTTTTTTCCAGGGCAGTAAATTGAATTATATATAGGAGATAGTGATGCCAGTTCAGGTCTCAACTTAAGGTCTCAGCTAAGCAATCTGTTCTTCTGGACAGTATATTACACTATGTTCTTGATATACCTTGGGATTCAGTCAGCCATTCATTTTGCTGGAAATCAAAGGCAATATATGTTTTGGTTGAGTGAGAGAGAAGCTGGAAAACTGTATAATTTATAAAGGTGGAAAATATGCTAATCTTTGGACACTTAAATAGATCAGAATAAAGCATTCATGTGCTCTTACCTCAAGGGCCATGTACAACTGGCGACGGTTGTGCCTTCATGTCAACTGGAAGAGAAAAACGTTGGATAGAATTTCCATAAGTAGTGATCTTTCCCCCAATAAAATAGGTTTGTGTTGTTGTTTTTTTAAATAAAAAAAGCCTATTAACTGGACTAAATCATGCATTCACTACAATAAGTTGGCATGCGGTTTCTTAAAGCATTAGTTTTTGAAGCCATGCATAACACTGCTTTTGGTTTGTTATTTTAAACACATCAAACAAAAGGTTTCCTGAACCACCTTGAGCTATCACCATGCAGGCTGCTTGCAGTAGAAACAGCCCTGTGCATTTGGAGCATTGGTGTAGCATAGCGGTGAAGACTGCAGCTCTCCACACCAGAGGTGGGTAACCTCAGGCCCAGGGGTGACCTTCTCTGATTGTTGTTATTCTTGGCTTGGAGCCTAATTCGACTTTCTGCGAATAGAAGGGAACCCTCCAGTCATGGAGGATCTCACCAGTTCAAAGCACCTTTTTTGCAATGGTTGCTTGTTGTCTCTGCCCATCACACAAATCATCAGCCATGCTTTCTTGTAGTCATAGCTTATGGGCTTCTGAGACCGAAAGCAACAGAGATGATCACAGCCAGTCTATGGCTCCCAACAGTAGCCCCTTTGTTTTCTTTGAATCACTTCTCTTATGCTGGCAGCTAAGACAATCCCTTTTAGAAGTAATTTAAAATGCTGCTTCTTTAGTGCTGCTTGACATTATATCTTGAAGAGTAATTGCATTCTAGGGTTTCACACCCATGCAACAGACCTTCGTAGCTGAATATCTGGTAAGAGAGGAGAATACTCGTTGTTGTTCAGTCGTTCAGTCGTGTCCGACTCTTCGTGACCCCATGGACCAGAGCACGCCAGGCACACCTATCCTTCACTGCCTCTCGCAGTTTGGCCAAACTCATGTTAGTAGCTTCAAGAACACTGTCCAACCATCTCATCCTCTGTCGTCCCCTTCTCCTTGTGCCCTCCATCTTTCCCAACATCAGGGTCTTTTCTAGGGATTCTTCTCTTCTCATGAGGTGGCCAAAGTACTGGAGCCTCAACTTCAGGATCTGTCCTTCTAGTGAGTACTCAGGGCTGATTTCTTTGAGAATGGATAGGTTTGATCTTCTTGCAGTCCATGGGACTCTCAAGAGTCTCCTCCAGCACCATAATTCAAAAGCATCAATTCTACGGCGATCAGCCTTCTTTATGGTCCAGCTCTCACTTCCGTACATTACTACTGGGAAAACCATAGCTTTAACTATACGGACCTTTGTCGGCAAGGTGATGTCTTTGCTTTTTAAGATGCTGTCTAGGTTTGTCATTGCTTTTCTCCCAAGAAGCAGGCGTCTTCTAATTTCATGACTGCTGTCACCATCTGCAGTGATCATGGAACCCAAGAAAGTGAAATCTCTCACTGCCTCCATTTCTTCCCCTTCTATTTGCCAGGAGGTGATGGGACCAGTGGCCATGATCTTAGTTTTTTTGATGTTGAGCTTCAGACCATATTTTGCGCTCTCTTCTTTCACCCTCATTAAAAGGTTCTTTAATTCTTCCTCACTTTCTGCCATCAAGGTAGTATCATCAGCATATCTGAGGTTGTTGATATTTTTTCCGGCAATCTTAATTCCGGTTGGGGATTCATCCAGTCCAGCCTTTCGCATGATGAATTCTGCATATAAGTTAAATAAGCAGGGAGAGAATACTCACAGGCCAACAAATAGTCCTGTGACCCATCTTTCCTCCTTTTTGTGGATTTCAGAGCCTTAAAATGGCCCTACTTTGCCACATCCCCAAAATAAAATGTTGCTGCCAAGGAACCTCTGGCTTCTTTCACATGTCACAGTTGTACTATGTAGCAGGTTAGTTTTTGTTTCATAAAGGGATTTGCCCTTAAAATAAATGAATAAATACACCGCAGGTTGTTTTTTTGAGGGAAACTCAATGATTTTTCATAGCACGCAAGACTATTTGTCTCAGATTGCTCATTTGGTAGAGCATGAGACTCTTAATCTCAGGGTCATGGGTTCAAGCCCCACACTGAGTGAAAGATTTCTGCACTGCAGGGGGTTGGCCTAGATGACCCTTGTGGTCCCTTCCAATTCTGTGACTGAAAAGCATAAGGCAAGATGGGTCTGTGAGGTTGTTGTGTAAATCCAAAAGGTAGTCAATAGTGTTGGTAGCATGTGGGGAAAGGGGTAGAAGATGAGAACAGGACCCATATGCAGGTGACTGTCATACATGATAGACAGAATATATCACTATCCATACACATCTACTGAATGTATAAAAAAATGCAGAAAGAAGGATAAATGAATGTGGAAAATCAACTAATGGTTGTTGTCAGCATCAGCATTCATTAACATAACTTTATCATTTAGGACATTCATCAGATTGTGTATGACTCTCAGCATTTTTCATGGCTGTTGGTAATTTCTGCATTTGGGGCATTTCAATGTAACATTTAAGTATGACTCCTGCGTGACAGCATTCTGAATAGCACTTTTCCTTGGATGAGTACCATCCAATGAGGGTTTTAAAAGTGGGCTAGAAATGTTGCTGCTGGAATGAATTCCTGGCCGAGAAGGAAGAAATTGTGTTTTTGCATCTCCATACCTATTTCACAAACTGCTGAGACATTTTGAAAGCTTGCATACACCCCCACAGCAACATCTAATAATTTCACCCCAGAGCTAGTATAGAGGCATTAGGGACAGTGAGAAACCTATAGAAAACTGCCTCAGTGAAGCAGTTTTTAAAGAGTCCTCCTACCCACAGTGCTCTCTTTACATAGGACCCTGAGGTAAATTTGTCAAAGTAGGTCTCTATCACTGTGAAAAATTATAAACATGCTTCCTGCAAACCAAGAAGAAAAAGAAAATCAGAAGCAAAATTGGTTTGAGCTCATCCACTTTCCTGCCCTGCTACTGCTTCATGGAAATAAAAAGAGCAAAATATAAAGAAGGGGTACTCTATCAGAAAATGGCATTTATTGCTGTAAAGTAGCTGAAAAAATGGAAAACAACACAACCACCCTATGTTAATGCTCTGTGTTAATAATATAAAATACATCATGTTCACTACATGCAGCAATGATACCAAGCCCATTTAAATAAATTATAATTATATCTAAGGGTCTCTCATGGCCCTTAAAATATGAATTCAATAGGACATAATCCGTACTATAAAATTCCAGAGCTGGACTGACCGTAAGAGCTATTATTGCTGCCATCACAACTGGAATCTCTGTAGCCTCCTAAGTGTCCTGCCAGAGCATCCATACCACTATGTCCTGTAGAGAGAACAGGTGAAACCAGGGGAACCATATCTGAGACACCATCTTAAGGCCACATGTCAAATGAGAGATATGCAGTGCAATTCTATAGATGAGTAAGCCAAACCTAGTTCACTGGGACTTATTTCCAGGTGAGTTGTTCATAGCATTGAAACTCCAGTAACCTACTTTTGGTTGTGGTATTCAAATAGGGCTGCAACTAATTGATTAAGAAAAGAGACTGTGTGGGAAAAAAGTACAATAACTCACCAGTGGTTCATGTCCCAACCAAAATGAATACTGAGGCATACCACACAGTACACATACCAACATTTTACACAATTACAGCTGCTGCTGAAGTATATATTGAATTATGGTTTGTAGGCCAATTGTGATTGTCAAAATAATCACTACTCTCTGGGCTTTTAGGTCAGTGTAGGGCAGGCTGCAGCAGGGGGAAGTGAACATAGGAGAAACCCATGTGGGTGAAGAGTCTTCTACCGTACATAACTATGAGTAGAGTGAGGATCAAAGTGTGGTCGTTGGTATATAAGATGTGTTGTGTTACACAAGCATGCATATGTATTTTTTTTCATCTCTGAAATGTAGGGTATATCTTGGGACTTTGCTTGCATAGACGGCAGCCCACCAAGCCATCATCTCTCTCCTCTAAGCATGCCCACAAGTCTCCTCTTAATCCGGAGTAAATGTTTTCCTGTGATCAGGTGCTAATGGCTGAGATTAGCTGGTTCAGCAGCATCTACAAAGGGATGCTTGCAGTTCCACTTGAGCACCACAAGCAGGGCACTTTCATCACTTTCGACTGAGAGCAATCACAGCCTATTGTTACACTTACACTTACACACACACACACACACACACACACACACGGTAATCTTTTTCATTTTCACCTAATGACAGAAATAGATTATTAATTGCAGAAACTTAAAGCAATTAAAGCCATCTAAATTGTGGAATCCACACTTGCTATGTAATTGAAAGGAAAAAACTATACTCATTATCGGATGGTGTTCTGGGGTGGGTGGAATAAAACGACTATTAAAACATACAAGATGTTTCTGAATTGAAGGGTTATTGTCATATTATTCATAACATAAGAAATTTATTATTTAAAACATTTTACAACTTGTGCTTTGCTTTACTCGTATGCTATTTTAGGGGACAGTAAGTTTCCTCAATAAGTGCATGTGACCAGACTATGAGGTTGCTTGCTGTTACTCCCAGTTTACATACAGGGAACTGAAGTTGTGGAGGATAGGGCCTTGGGTCTCGCAGATTCTGCATACTTGGGTCTCCCAGATTCTGCATGCTTTAGGTTCTCCTATATTTACTCTCTCCTAAAAGTATGAAATGAATAGATTTATATAAAGCATGCTTAGGACTGGGCATCTCCACAATTAGAAAATCACATGTGGAAGAAAGGTGCATTGAAAATGATGTTTATGGTACTTATCTCTTGGTGGATTAGGATTGTCAGTCCTCTGTTTCCAGGAGCTCTCTGCTTCACTGGCTGTAGAAGGATGGCCCTCTATTTTGAAGGAGTCTCCCGTATGAAGGGCTGTCCAGTGAACACCCAGTTTAAAGATAAAGAACCATAAGAATGCAGAGCAACGAAGCAGGCTACCCTTGTGCAGCACAGTCGTCTCAGAGTTCAATGAAATTATTTTCCAGTAACTGTGTTCAGGATTGCCACAGAAGTAGGTTAAGTTGATAGAAAGTAAGGATGAGGGTGAGACACACCTACGTGTGTGTTAAAATACATGTGGGTTTGCCACACACTCTGCCACTGACAGCCGCAAACTGGGCACCCTAGAGAAGTAGTCATACATCATGCATAACGATTTGTGTGTGTTGAGCTCCACCAAGTGATGGGGGAATCCTGGGCCAAGGAGGACCACCCCTCACACGAAGAAGCCCTATGTACAAAGAGCTTCCTCTAACATACTATATATATAGCAAGTGGGCACATTTACAGGGGGGCAGCACTACTCAGTGCACCCCCTTGATACATTCTTTTGACACATGAAGGCGTTTGAGTGAACCCTTCTGTAGTGCCTCACTTAAGTGCCTCCATGAGAGAGTCAAGACTTAAGGTCTCTATGGTTTGGGTGTAACTTTATCCCCACCACACCACACCATCTAGTGTACAGAGTAGAGTACAAGATGGATGCAGACCGTCACATGAAACAATTGTATGTGTACATAGAATCACAGAACTGTAGAGTTGGAAGGAGCCACTAGGGTCATCTAGTCCAACCCCTTGCAGTGCAGGAATCCTTTGCCCGATATGGGACTTGAACCCATGACCCTGAGATTAAGTGTCTCATGCTGTATCTACTGAGCATGTGCACACAATCGTCATCACTAATTACAGCTTCCCAGTGTTGATGTGCATGCAGTGATATATTTGCCCTGGCAATGTTGCACAAGTTCCCGCTGAAGCAAATTAGTAATGTGGGAAGCACATTACCTAGAGGTAAAGCTTAATGTCATAAACTTTTTGAACGATCCCCACTGTTCTGTGAAAAAATAGTATCTTTTGCCATGAGAGTTTGGGGAAGGGGGGGGGGTGGTGGAATCCTGAACCGGCAACAAATTTGTCTTCCTTGTACAGAATTTTGAATGAAAGTCCATCTGTTGGTAGGTCTCCCACTGTGGGTCCCTACCACCACTGCCACTTGCAGCATGCTACTGTTTAGATTATGGTTACCTATGCCAGGGACCAAATTTGTTTTGCAAACAACATCTGGGGTGGTCAGAATGAGAAGTGCAGAGTTCAGCAAAACGTTGACAGAATCCAGAGCACGAACACCTTGGTTCAAACACCTCTGTGCTTCAATTACGTGAGCTGGTTCACCTACTGCTTAATTGGCCGCAAGCCATACAAGTAATTATGCCGCTGACATCTCCTGAAATTATATTCTTAATTGTTACATTTATTTGTATCACAATGAAATTAAACCACATCTCGGTTTGGTGGGGCTCTGTTGCTCTCATAGCTACAAGCATTGTGGGGGCATGGAAAGCATCAGTTTTACATTTCATGGAAATGTCGTTTGGCAAGCTAGGGGGAGGAAAAAACAAAGGAAAACTCCCCCAAGACCTCTAGGGAGCAAGAATTGTAAAGATGGCAAAGTAACAGAATATTGTAGTACGGCTCTTATTATTATTATCATAGCGCACTGCAGATTACTCTGTTTCTCTCCGCTTCCACCCACCCCCTCAAACTCGCTGTTATTGTTTGCTACAATTTATAAGAGTTTACCAGGGCAATGCTGAATTGGTTTGCCTGCAAACAGCAATATAATATCTCACTCCAGAGACACAACATATCTCTATTTGTCGTTGCAAATTTACTTCTTTTAAAGAAAATGGGGGGGCACACACATCCTGTTTCCCCCCCCCTTCCCCCTCCATTTCTTTCTTTCTTTCTTTTAAAGAAGAGGAATAACATCCTTTCAAGGAAAATGTATGCGGAACCAATTTACAGAGGTTTGGGGTGGGGGAAGGAGCTCTAAACACAGTTTGGTTTTTCTGCTCAGAACTGCTCTCTAATTGCTTTGAATTTACTTTATTGCAAGGTTGGGGATTGCTTTGAAGTGATTATGAGGAGAACAAACAGGCCTTTTCTTTATTTGCAGGGAGAATTTAGAGAAGGAAAAGCTCTCTCCCTCCACCCCCTCCCCCACTCCATTTGATATCCTGTTTTAGAAGCTACAGTTCTAGAAGGTCCCAACAGTTACTAAAAATGTAATGGTAACACATTTACTCCCTTTCTTTAATGGCTGAGTCATTTGTACTGGGGAATCTTTTGCTGGCATTGAAAAGTACTGCTTCAGCTTTTCTCCCCTTAACTGTATCATTTCATTGGATGGAGCAACTGCATTCTTCTGTTTCTTGGCAATCCCTTTGCAACACCCCCCCGCACCGCCGCTCCTCCCTCCCTGCCCCCCCGGGCTTTCCACCTCTGGGTCTTCTTTTGCTCTCATACTATTAAATGTTGAACACAATATTGATTTGGGAAATAAGTAGAATCGCCTTCAGGATTTGCATAAGGAATCAATACCTGCTAAAACACAAGCAAAGATGGTTGAAGGAGAGTAATAAATACGCCATGTAAGATAATGCTACACACAACCAATGTTAGAATGTTGAGCATCTGAAATATTTACATGGTGATGTTGTATATTTATGTGAACCCTTTAAGCAGCCTTCACCAACACAGGCTGGGAATGATGAGGTTGGGGAAGCCTGTCTTAATGGGGCAAAGATGTGTCTAGCCAGCGGCGGAGGAAGCCTTTTGGCTGCCCAGGGCGGCAGCGTGGAGGCATCCCCCTGGGGGCAGGGGCGCCATGATGTCATGATGTCGGACGACTGTGCATGCGTGGAAATGCTGTGTATGCGCAGTCCATCCGGGCCAGCGCTGCTGCTCCTGTGGCGACCAGGCGAGCTGCTGAGCGAGCGGCGGGTCGTGGGGCTGCCCCATCCGTAAAGCAGTACGGACGGGTGCCGGGCAGTGGGGCTCAGTTTGGGGAGGGGCCGCCGAGTGTCACCCCCCTCCCCTGGAGCCCAGGGTGCCCCGCCCCCTATGCCCCACCCTTCCTACGCCACTGTGTCTAGCTGCCTGGAGCTCTCAGCCCAAGGCCAGTACTCTTCGCCTCTTCTCTGGAACCTTGTGGGCAAATAAATTAATAAAATGAAATGGTGCTAAGCTAATCAGCAGTAAGTGTGGTCCACCTTTCATCTCCATGATAGCAAAGCAATCTCTGGAAATCAGAACTAAGCAATGGTGTTGTGGGTGCAATTTGACTCCCCATCTCACCAGAAATATATTTAGTGGCACAAAGAGAACCATAGAACAAAAAGAATGAAGGGAAGTTTAAGTGGATAAAGAGAAGAATCCAACTCCATGCTTCTTGTTACAATCTACTGGTGAACGTCAGACAGGTATGACAGAGGTGAACTACTTCACTGATGATGAAATGACAATGAGCTTGGCTGAAAGTTCCTCAAAGTTTAGCTCCAACTCATATTGAGCTCTCTTGTGGAGGGAAAGCCAGCTCTTACCACAGCACACACCCCTTTCCCTTTGCCACTAAAATTTACTGAGTTGTAACAGCAGCAATGGAGTCTGAAAACTCTAGTGCCATTCATGCAATGCTGCGCTGCCTTGGGGGTGGGCCCTCCTCCCATGTCACATAAGCTTCCTGGAAGAATTGTGCCATGGCTGTCTGAAAGGAAATCTGAGCACATGAGCTTATGTATGGGAGATCTGTGTGATTGTGACACGGGGTCATGCAGGTGCCCCAGGTGTGTAGAGCATCTTTATGTGAGCTTCAGCTCACATGCAGGGTTTTCCAACACACAGTTGTTGAAGGATGGAAACATGAAGGAATCAAAAATAATGACCCGAATCCCAAGTCAATTGCAGGGCATGCTATTGCCGAACACACAGGTAATGAGTGAAGAGGGCTTGTGTTACAACAGCATTACAAACACTATGACTCCTGGAAAGCACCTTTGGACTCTGAATCCTCCTTGCTGCTGTTGCCACAAACAGGTCAATTTCCAGAAAAGGGATTGGGGAGGTGGAAAGGTGCTGAATGTGGGGTGGGCAGTGGCAGTGAAGTGCTTGATAAGGCACTGGGAAGATAAAGAGGCCTGGACTTCTGAATGAGCTCAGAAACAATACCATTTATTTTCTGAGTATTTTTTGGAGTGGGAAGGGAAAAACAATTCCTTTTTGTCTAGTCTGTTACAAATTGAAATGCAGAGATGAGGTAGGTTTGCTTATCACAGAAGAATCACCATATGGATGGGGGGGTGGTATTCACACACTTTGCCCCAGAAAGGGGTTGCATATACGGACATGGGTGGAATACTTTACTGACCCTTCCAGAACAACAAGAAAAACCATTAGAACTAGAGGCCGCTGGGTACAGAATACACAACTGAAGCAATCTGTTCTGAATGAAATATTAATAATAGTAAATGCATGGCTGTCAGGTTTTTATATTGCACACATCTTTATGTTGAGTTTGAATACTTTGCGGAACACACATTATCTTGTCTAGGCCATTTGTGATGCCTCAAAAACTTTGCATTCCACCTATCTATAAAATGCATGCGTAATGTTTCAGCACAAATTAATTTCCTCTGTATGCAAACTAATGTGTGCACATTTCTGCAGAGGTCTGTATTTCTGAGTCTAAATGCTTCCCCCGTGGTATTCTGCAGCCAAATAATGGGTAAGGTATTTTTTTTAAAAAAATGTAACAGATGTCAGGCAGCATGGCCCAGAGAGCAGGCTGGGTGGTAGGATGCAAAATATTCTGTTCCAAACTCTGACAAATACCTTCCCATGACACCAAAGATGTCGCATAGCATCTCTCATTTCATTTTTTCTCATTTAACTTCTGCAGTTGTTGTGCAAGAACTTTTTAGATTCTGACAAGGGAATGCAAAAAAGAAGTGAGTGATATGTGCTTAATTTCCATTGAAATCAGCAGGACCTAAGTATGCCATGGTTTCATCCAGGTTATGACAGGACAGGGATGAGAGGATAGGAAGGAGCACATTAAAAAAGACAACATAAAACTATCATGTATGTATGCATGATAACTGGCAGACTTTAGCCCTCTTCAGGTGTGCAAATTCAGGTCTTACAAAATATGTGATGGACAGTTTGTGGAGGATGACTGTCTGAAGCAGTGAACCTTCTGTATTCATGAAGGTTCCCTGCATGTTTTAATCCCTGGAAAATCAGAGTTATTAAACATGTGTCAGAAAGCTCCACACTTTCCCTCCAAAAATTGGTGGGCTATGAGAACATGTGGGATGGGCAGAATATGCTTGTTCTGGCAACCCCACTCATTTTACATATTAAACTAATCCTAAATGTCCATGCTTCAAGAGGGCTCTTTTGGTATTTGCACATGAACTGGGCTCTTTTGGGTGGAGTATCTGTAGATGTCTGGATTGGCCCACAAATGGGTCCCAAATTACACATCTCATTTTTAGGCCAGACAAGAGACTACAATTTAATTCAGACCCCAGGACAGTCCTGGAAGAAAGAATGGGCCTGAGCTGGCTCCAAGCAAAAAATGTGACTAAATACCAAAAAAAGTAAGAGCAGAATCTGTTAGAATTCAGAAACAAGGGGAGAAAACATGAATCATAATTTTGTACACCACCTTGGAGGGTGTTTTTTTTTTTAAATGAAGGGCAATTAAGAAATATTTTATCTTTTGGCAGCTGCATCACTACCATGTGATTAACAGTGAGGGGGTGGTCAGGGCAGTCTGGGCACACTGGCAGAGCCAAACTGGCACTCCCACCCATGCACCTGAGTCATCGAGATGCTGCCGGCATCCCACCCCTTCAGTGTCCCAGTACACCGGGGTCAGCAAACTTTTTCAGCTGGGGGCCGGTCCACTGTCCCTCAGACCTTGGGGGGGGCAGACTATATTTTTTTTTGGGGGGGAGAATGAATTCCTATGCCCCGCAAATAACCCAGAGATGCATTTTAAATAAAAGCACACATTCTACTCATGTAAAAACACCAGGCAGGCCCCACAAATAACCCAGAGATGCATTTTAAATAAAAGGACACATTCTACTCATGTAAAAACTTGCTGACTCCTGGACCATTCATGGGCCAGATTTAGAAGGCGATTGGGCTGGATATGGCCCCCGGGCCTTAGGTTGCCTACCCATGCAGTACACAGTGATGATGCCACTGCCAGACTAGGTCCACAGTGCCACTCTATGCCTCCAGCTCCTTTTATTGCCGCTGCAATAAAACAGTTCCCAAAACCATCCCGCAGGCAGAAAAGTTTGCATGACTCAGACAACCTACTTGCCAAGGAAACAATTTGCCATCTCCCCACCCCCTCCCCAAAGTGGTATCTTGTTTCTTTAACACATAGAAATTCAGCAGGTAGTTTCATCCTGCATCTATTTATTTTAACGGGGTGCACAGCTGAAAAATGCTTAAGACTGCTCTGCAGCTATTAAAGGCAAAAGAACACTGCCAGGAATAAGCTGATCCCCTTACCCTTTTTCCCCCACAGCACAGACATTACCAGCACTGAAAGAGAGACAACATTTCCTGTGGCACAAATTGCTAGCATTTTGTCCCTCCCTCCTTCTTATCCCCAATCAAACATTAAATCTGCATGCAACAATATCAGCCCATCTTACCTGTGACTTTCACTTCAAACACTTGCTGTCTTCAAAGAGACTAGTTGAAAGGATTTAGTTTTATTAACCACTCTGGCAGCTGCTGCTGTCCTCCCTATTAGCTAACGGAATTTAATGATTATTTTTGTGAAAGATTCTGGTTTAAATACTCCAGTTGTATCTTCCTTGACAAACGGGGCCTGCCAATTTACATGGAACATGTACCCACTTTACCAGCAGTTGTTATCATCATGGAAGCACATTGTCAACTTGTACAGAACCAGATGCTTCCATGCCCAAATGAATTACAGAGGAAGAAAGGCTCCTCCCTCCGTCTCCTCAATGTCAGCACAGCGAAAAGTCAGAAATCTAAATAGCATCTTGATATATACTAGGGATGGGAAACCTCTGACATGCAAACCTAGTTAGGCCCAACACAGATTCTCAGTTTGACCCGTGAGGCCATTGCGTGTTGAGGTCCCCAAGCCACCCCCAAAAAAATTCACACTTCAGACATAATTTTTGTTTGGGTTTTTGGCAATAATTTAGGCCACAACTTTATTAAAATACAAATCATGTGAGTGGTTGTGTAGGCATTGGTTCAGACTAGCTGTCCACTGGGACAGAGCTGACTTTCGGTCAGCTACGGGAGAATGCCATCTGGGGAGAGTTAAGGAGGCTGGGGGCGGATCCCTCCCTTTCTCCAGAGGTCCCAGGGGCTCTTGCGTGGCCCTGTCCCCCTACCGGGGGTTCAGACAAAAGCATGTCGACCCCCTGGATTCCTTTAACGGAATTCCCTGCACACCATCATCATTCTGGAGGGGGGGGGGACCACCCTTCCGGTAACCAACACAATAACCAATGCCTAACCACCAACCTTACAAGTTGTGACTATTTGCTACTGCAGTAGGCAAAAACCAAATGGCAACAGCCAATCAGCCAAATGGACAAAATTCCTACTGGGCCCCTGCCCCAAAAGCAGATGACCCCATGACAGGCAGTTGCAAGGTCAATGCAGAGGCCTAAAATAAAGGGAGGGAGGGTGGGTGATCTGAAGCACGCAGCCATGAGAAGGATCACCCTGTGTGCAGAGCAATATAAAGGACGCTGGGCTGTCCATCACAACATTGCAACATTTAATTCTCCCCAGCAACACCCCAGGGTCCTATTGAAGCTGTGGCCAGCTAACTAACCCCGCCCAGCTACCAGGGAGGTGGCTTGCAAGCCCCCACCGCAACACGTGCTCTTCCAAGGGAGAACCCGATTTTTCATCAAACCACATCCATCTAACACCCCTAAGTGATTTCAGGTGTAGTGCAAGTAAAGACATGGTTACAAAGAAACATTCAGGAGCTTAAAGTGCTCTTCTGCACATGGAACTTGCTGACAGGAGTAACCCACCTCTCCACCCAAGCTATAGCGAGAGCTGTGTGTATTGGCTCTGACAATGAGCCCCATAGGGATTGGCTGCACTGTGAAGTTTGCCTTCAAATGGGCTCATTGCAAGACCTGCTCTGTCCATTTGCAGGTGCAGTTTTAATTCATATGGCACATTGAAAAGACCTTCAGTGAGGCTCTCTGTAATCTCTTAGTTGATTAGTGATTATAATGAACTACTCCCAACTTTTACAGGCAAACTGCCCCACACACCTGCCAAGGTTGGTCTGGGGTGGTGGTGGGAGAAATTCTCACCCACTGGCTGGATCTGGTCTCTCCACCCCTATATATGTAAATGGATGAAGTCATTATCTATGTGTGGATTTCTAGTCTCCCAAATGCTGCTATTCATGTACAAGAGGAAAATATCAGCAGGCTTGAGAGGACTTCAGGTTTGCAGGAGCATAAAGAAATCTCTAGGGGGGAAAAACTCTGCAGGGGGTGGGCCCCCCAAACACTGTTGTTTAGGGGAAATTGTTGGCACTTAATCATACTGGTATATATACTACAGATGTATGTAACAGATTTGCTGTCTGTTCGCCAAAGCTGAGCATGATTTTTACAGCGATTTATAATATAGTCCAATGGAGACATAGAATGCAGAAATCACTTTTGTGATTATCAAGCCCTTTTGATTGCTGAGCACTACATGTTCTTTGCCTTTCTTTTGCAAATCTGATTCTTCTTTTTTTAGGGGCTTGGGGAGCGAGAATGAAAACCTTGCTTTCTTCTTCCCATCAGTTTATGTAGAGTGAGCCCTTTTATTCTCTGGATTTTCTTTGCCATTCTCTACCAAAGAAAAATCCCGGTTGGATCATTCCAGTCTTGTGTAGCCTGATAGGCAATTTAAACATATATTAAAAATCATCCTTCCAGGCACATCACTTTGAATGCTGTCTGACACCATTCACAACATCTGTGTCACATCAGCTCTGGAGCCCAGGGAAAACCTGACAGTAGGAATCTGTTTTTAAGGCATCTCTGGGATTTCTCCCCCTTGGACAGTCCTTCTTGACAATACCTCACCATTGTTGTTTTAGTCAAAGATTTAAACTGAAATGGCACAAAACAGGGTCCTTGTCCATAAGATGGGGGCTTTGTGCAACTGAAATGGATTGCCAGCCATTTCAGAAAGAAAAGAGGGAGGTGCTTTCTCATTTTCATAAATTACATTTACTGGGCAGGGTGGGAGAATAAAAGCTGGAATTGCCCTTTTTAGTACTCTGTCAGAGGGGCAAAAACAAATGTGGGTTGCTGGGTTTCTTTTCTCCCCTCTGAGGTTTTTCAGGCGACACAATTTCCCTGCCATTGGGTGGTAGCCAACATTAGTCATACTCAGAGGCCATTGATTTTCATGGTTCATCTTTGAGTGTGACTAATGCTGGATTTCACTTGGTGTTTCCAAAGGGAGAAAAATATGTATACAGCAGAGCCAGGGCTGCCTTACATTCCCACCATTTTGGAGGCAGGGGCTGGGGAATGATCTGCCCTGGCATGCCCCCCCCCCCGTCGGTTCAGAGTGCTGAAGGCACCCAATATGGCAAGGCATACAGGGGTTTCTGTGGTGACAAGGAAGGGACTTATGCTCTTTCTCTACTCTTGGAGAAGGAGATTCAAATCTTCCTATGTCCCCTGGAGCACTCTCCCAGGGTTCAGAGGATTGTAGAGATATGCACATGCAAAGTATTGGACCCGCAGAGTCGATACGGACCTCATGTTTCACTGTCCAATTTGTGGATGAAATAGTGAAGTAAATGGAGGAAGGAACTAACTGATAATGGAGGCAATAAGAACTGTTCCTGGCACCTGCCCTCTGGAAGTCTCTTTACAGCAACACTATGTCATTATAAAGTGTTATTTCTAGATTGCTTCTGTGGTGGGGGGGGGTGGATGCTAAGATGAGCTTTTTGTGCCACTCTTAGTGCTACAAAGCTTGTATACTAGCAGCAGCAAAAAGAAAGGAGAGTGCTCTTACTCTCAATTTTACCCAAACTCCAAGCCAAAAGTTCTTGTCTGAACTTTCAACTCACCACTGCTAATGGTAGAGGGATACCAGTACAGTGTCATGGGTGGCTATGACCAGAATCTATGAAAAACCTCAACTCCAGCAGGGCTGCATTGATGAGAGCTCCCTGCTGGAGCTTCTGTAGTGAGGAGATAGACTGACTGAGGGAGGTGACCCATGTGTCTTGTGTAAAGCCCCCCTCCCCACAAAAAACCTGGATCCTACTCACATCAGTCCCAACAAACAAGCCCAATGACCAAGAATGGTAGGAGTTGTAGCCCAGCAAAATCTGGAGACTCATGGGCTTCTCCAACCCTGACGTAAGTGTTAAACAACCTTGGAGATAAGATGGACCTTAATGGACTAGAACGTCTGTACAACGGGAAGCCCAATCCTGTTTTGTGAAGCTGATCCAGAAGATATTAGATCTATATATACACATTTAAAATAGTATAACACCTAAAATTGGGGCACATCAAAAAGTAGACCAATACTACCATCTTTTCCTTTTGGTCCATGGATGAGTTGCCTCGCGGAATTGGATCATGTGCAGGCCTCTTGTTATTTGTACAGAACTAGGCCATTTGGTAAGAGTGAAATCCCTCATCCATCCTGCTACTCAGACTATAAAAATATAAAATTATGTCTTTGGATTTTCCTCCAGAGTGTTTTTTCTTTTTTTTGTCCTGTTTCCAAACTTGTCCTAGAAACTCACCCGTGTCTTGCATGTGCATACAGACACTGTTGGTGCTTTAAATAATTAGTAAAAATAAGAGAACACTCAAATCTAACTCAAGTTGTCAGGGATTTTAAGATACTAATGAAAGGATTAAATAGGGCTTATTACCCATGAGAATCCTGAAGCACTCTGCAAACTGCTATATTTATACAATAGCTTCACTCCCCAAAGGAACACTACTACCTTTGAGTTGAAAAATGTGGTAACTCTGTAAAAGCTTATTAAGTCAAATGAGCAAGATGGAGGGGGACGGCACCATCCTTTTATGTATTATTCGTTCTGCCATTGTGGCCTATTGGAATTACTGAGGTCTGTACAATATTGTGCCTGCTTAGGGTTTGGCAGGATTAGATGTGGATTTACATTGTTCTCTGTACCACTTAGAGTGGTTGCCAGGCACTGTAATTCCTGGACTTGGAATATAAACTTTGTGATTTATCATGTTTGCCTCAAGTGTCAGGTATACATCACACACACACACACACACACACACACACACACACACACACACCATGAGAAGAGGGAGGGGGAGGGAGAGGGAGATTCTCCAGTTTAGATTTTACTCCAAACTGGAGAACTGCACTCTTTCCCAATTGACCTACTGCAAACCCAGTGATCTTTCCACTTGTCCATTTGTTTCCCACCCACCCCATCCATCTATCTGCCCACTTACCTTACTGATTCTGCTGTTTCAATGGCAGAAAGGGGAAGAGTCATATATTTCCCAATGCTCAGGATAGTAATATGGATGGTGGGGGAGAAATCGGGTTCTCCTCACAGTGAGCACGCATTGTGGTGAGATCACCACAACCGCTTGCTGATTGGTGGGGTGGGTATGTTTGGATAGCCACAACTACCCGATTGGTCCCTCGGAGGCATGGGACTGCTTCTGACCAATGGGTGCTTAAATTTGCATCTGAGGGACTTTTATATACTGCTGCATGATCACATTTAGCTTCCTCTTTTTCGCTTCGTGCACCTGATCACCTGGCCACTCTTCCCTATATTTAGGGTTTGATTGACCTTGCTATACCATCGTGGGTCATCTGCTCTTGGGGCAGGGGCATGGTAGGAGTTTTTCCCACTTGGCTGATTGGGTGGTGCCATTTGGGTTTTGCCTACTATGTAGCAAATCGTCACAAATTTGTAAGGTTTGCAGTTAGGCATTGGTTAATGTGTGGTGGAGGGGACTAGGTGTGGCTGTGGCCTGTCCCTCCAATGGTTGCTGTGTGGGTATTCCGTTAAAAGAATCCAGGGGCTCGCCATGCTTTTGCCCGACCCCTGAAAGGGGGTTAGGGCCACGCAAGAGCCCCTGGGAGCATTCTGGGCGTGATCTTGGGAACTGCTCCCATCCCAATCGATCTCCCAGGGTGCTTACCTACCTGACCTCTGCACTGGCAGTTGTCAGTTCTGTTCCAGTCCTGGACAGTCCTGGACAGGTTCAGATAGTCTGAACCAATGCCTAAGCAAACCAATCACAGCCTGTAATCAATAAAGTTGTGGCCAAAATTAGGCCAAAACCTCAAACTGAAATTTGAGTCCTGTGTGAATTTATTTCTAGTTTGGGGATCTTTACACGCAAATCCTAACTCAAGAACCAAAGCGGAGCCTCTTCAGACAGATGTGGGGCTTGTCAGATATCATGTATGTTGAGATTCCTGTATTGCAGGGGGTTGGACTAGATGACCCTCAGGCTCCCTTGTAACTCCACAATTCTATTATTCTGTTATTCTAGCATCCAAGGCACTCTCAACCAAATGCTTCAGAGATCTGGATGGTTAAATGAATGCTGCAGACAGCACGTCTGCAAAACTGAAAAACAGAAAATGCCAGGGTAGGGAAAAGGGAGAAGGAGAGCTATTCTGTGACTGACAGGTCTCTAGTCTCTAATCAGATGGAATTTGTTTACCAGGAATCTCATTGGGGAAGGGATGTTTCAGCTGAAAAGCTGACAACACAATCCTATACTGTATATGTCTGCTGAGAGGTAAGGCTTGCTGTGCTCAATAGGACCCCCAAGTAAATGTGTGCAGGATTGCTGCTTTAGGCTGCAATCCTGTACCTACTTACCTAGGACTAAGTCCTATTGAACTCAATATGGCCTTCCTTTGAATTGCCATGTACTGGGATGCCTTGCAAGGCAGCGGAGTCAGTGGCACGTCAAATAAGATATTTATTTCTGAAGTCTAAACTTTTCAGTTTGAGAACCAATCCCTAGCAAAGTTTATCTTAAGCTGTAGAAGTTTAACCAAAAATAAAACCCGTAAAGCTGACTGGTCCAGCATTATCAGAACACTAAATATGTAGAATTTGTCTACTGTGCTAGTGAAGCCTAAAGCACAATTTGTTTTAAAGAGAGGCAACCTGTTGTAATGTCACACTATCCAGCATACCACAATGGGTCTACATGAGAAAAGGACATTGGCAAACTTAGATATTTTCCTGACAGCATTGTCACCCCCAAAGGGACAAGCAATTATATAGTTTAAAGCACATTTTATTTCTTGGGCAGCTGTTGCAGCAAAGAACATTAGAGTGAACCCTCACTTCAGCTCTGTAACTTGCGTGTAAATGGCATTGCAGCACTGTTCTCAGAATAGTAAATGGTTAATTTTGATTGCCCTGATAAATATGCTATTCATACAAATCTCATAAAACTCTGAAAATTAATATTTTAACCAATGGCCTTGCTTCAGCAAACACAATAATACTGTGCTCTATGTCACCGCAGACCGCAAAAGCAGATGGCAGACGGAAGATGAGCTGCATAGAGCAGCCTGAAATATTAAATCAAATCAATCTGAAGTTGTGTTTGTGCCTGAGGGAAGCTTTCCATTCAGATGAAGGAGATGGTCTCTCCTAACTGCCTATGCATGGGCCCGGGGTTGGAACAGATTGCTGAAAGATTCAAATGTTAGTGCTACTGTGCTAAAAAGAAAATAGGGTTAAACCTAAATGCGCAGGATTAACCCCAAATTATGTGCTTTTCCAAAAGGATATTAGTGAAAATTGTCGTTTTTTGCTTCCCCACTGCAAAAAGGAGCAGTGTGATTGTTCAGTTCATGCCAATGATCCTTTTCTATTTGTTTAACAGTCTTTCACATATGTATCTGTACAAAAACACACACACACACACAAACCCAATTGTAAGGAATCTGTTTTCCACTGGTGCCCATGGGAGACTGGCAGGACAGAAAACAAGGAAACCACCAGTAGGTGGAGTCAGAGAAAATGACAGGCAGAATCAATCAATTTGAGATTTTTCCCCCCCCCCATCCTTCTTGGTAAATTCTTCAGGAACAATGCTGAGACTCACAAGGAGGAACCTATCAGGCAGTGCCACCTCCTGGTCTAGTTGCAAGTAGGAAGGCAGACAAGTGAGGGTTGGTTAAGGGCAGGCTGAAGTTGGCATGGCATTTGGACCAGCCCCATTGCTGTCATCATTTATACCCCACTCATAGACATGCCTACACCTTATCTGTCAATGCTTTCATTATCTATTAAGGCATCTATGCGCTTGTGGCTTCAAGGGTGGTGCTACTGCTGCTTATCAACATGTCTATCCAGTGATGTGATGTCATTGGAGGAGTCACCTGCAGGTGATTCCTTGAATACTTCACTAGAGGAGGCTGCTTCCTAAGGGTTGCACTGAGATGAATGGGAAAATTCACATTCTCAGGTGCCCCATGTTGTTTATATCAGAGGACACCTTGAGGTCTATATAGTGGAAGAGTCATGTGTTGAAAGCAGGGCAGGGGGGTGTTGTATGGCTGTGCAGGCTTACTCCACCCCACTGATGTTCACAGCAGCCACATTTCCTTGCAGCTCATGTGTTTAATGAGTGTGCGAAAAAGCTCTACATATGTACATCAATATACTGCATGGAGCAACTTCAGATGCTGCTGATGGTGGACAGGTGGACAGTACATAAATTGTATGAAATAAAATATAAATCAATCAATAAATGTTCTTTCCATATATGGGGGACTCTTCTTAACCCCCCTGTGTTCCTAGAGAACGACACAGCTGTCTGTTCTACAGATGTCATGGTCTTCAAAAAGAGACAAGCTAAATTTTTGGTTTCCATTTCAAAATATGCACATTCAGCAAGGGGGAAATTTTCATCTTCACACAATAATCAAAAGTGGGTCTTTGGTTTTTTTTTGCCCTGTTTCTGAATGCTATTTGCAACTTGCTATGCAAAATCCAAAGATCCCGAGAGGAAAACTCCATTCAGAGGACACAGCCACTCATTTATTTATTGTATTCATTTATTTGGCAATTTATATACCACCATATTACAATAATTTCTAAGTGGTGTACAAGTAACTTGGTTTAAGCATATTACACTGATCCTGGTCCAACTGTACTGGCTACCAATTAGTTTCCGGGCCCAATTCAAAGTGCTGTTTTTGACCTACAAAGCCTTAAACGTGATACCTCAAGAACCGCCTCTTTCCAATGAACCTAGCTGGACCCTGAGATCATCTTCTGAGGCCTTTCTTCATGTGTCTCCTCCTTGAGAGGTCCAGAGGGTGGCAACACAAGAACAGGCCTTCTCTACAGTGGCTCCCCATCTGTGGAATGCTCTCCCCCCTGGGAAGTTCACCTGATGCCTTCATTATATACTTTTAGGTGCCAGGCAAAAACGTTCCTTTTTAACATTTGGTTGATTTGATTGACATCCTCTGCCCTTTTAAAATGTTTTTTTTTGGAAGGGGGGGTTATTGGGTTGTTTTTGTTTTGATTGCATATTTTGTTGTTTTATATTGTGATTTTATTCTGTGAACTACTCTGAGACCTCCGGGTATAGGGCAGTATATAAAATTAATACATCAATAAAACAATAAATCAGTGCAGTTGAAATCAGTCTAAACAACAAAGTCATGAAAGAAAATAAAGCTGATTCCCCCCCCCCCCCGGAAATCTGTTATGGAGGGTTAGAAAAGTGTTGGGCATGGTACAGGAAGCTCCATGGAGAAAGGATTGTCTCCCCCTTTCTGTAAGTTGCAGCTACCACTGAAAAAAGTATTCTGCTCCCAAACGTCTGAAAAAAGAGGTAACTGAAATTTACCCCTCACAAAACAACAATTACCAGCACCCTTAATGAACTACAGTTCCCAGCATAAGTTGGGGGGGGGGAAGTCATGTGTTTTAAATATGCCTTAAATGTATGGGACCCACAATGGGTGGGAAAACTGACAGGATGGCTTTCAGCTCAGCTCTGTACCAAGGGCCTTATGACATACCTCTAGGAATCCACTTGAGCTGAAACCCAAGCTGCAGCTGTCTTGATAGGCACTAACATGCCACTGATGATGGCTGGCAATGGTACTATTGCAGACAATTCAAAAGTTGGTGCTCAGTGATTCCCCCCCCCCTTCTTTTTTTGTTTGAGGAGAGAACTCATGACATCCTTCCCTACAACTGTGCTTGTTATTTTTCCTGCTTAAGCCTTAAAGACTTGTTCTTCTTAACGCCCTCAGTGTATCAATCAGGGTTGTCTCCCTCGAGTTCCAGTCTCGTGAGCCTCTCCACTCAGCTCCACCATCAAAGTCCACTTCATTCCTCCTCCTGCTTTGTTTTCTCTCTTCTCATCTCCTCCTCTTCCCTTTTTCTCTTCGGGGAATGAGGTCTTCAAAGCACACCTCAACTCATCTGTTTCCTTGAGCTCGGGAATGTGCCGCTTTGGGCTCTCATAATTCCTGCTCTGATCAGCAGTACAAAGGGGTGGGGGGTGGGATGTGGGAATCTAAATTTGGCCCTTGTTAATGCCTTAGGAAGATTTGCAGTCACAATTCTCCCTCAAGTAGGAGCGTGTAGTTGCTTCTGAAGAGGAGGCATGCACAGAGCAAGGAGGAAACTGTCATTAGAGAAAAGTAGTATGGCATGGCTTTGTATGACAGTAATCGCCAGTACGGAGCACCAGCACCTATTTTTTCGGGGGGCCATGGCACCAATTTTATGCTGGGACTCATGGCACTTCTTTCACCTCATTCTTTACCAAAAAGAAAGAAACAATGAATAGCAGCACCAAAGACTTCTAGAGAAAAGGAGTGAAAGACATGTTAATGTAGACTGTGTACAATGTCCTTTTATCCTAGAATTAACAGAGACTACCTGCACTTTTTTCCACGTGGTCCAAACAGAGTCTTGATCTATTGCATTTTTTATTTTAATTTTTAATTTTTTTGCCCCTAAAAACTGCTTCTTGAGAAACTGGTTTCATTCCAAAAACAGAAACTCATCACAGATTGGTATTGCATTACCCAGCAGTGTGTCTATTTGAAAGCAGTTGTAGGTAGTCCCAGCAATGGGGGGCAAGGTGTATCCACACCTGCCCAGTGTTGTTGTTGTTGTTGTTGTTGTTGTTGTTGTTGTTGTTGTTGTGTACCAAGATTGCAGTGGCTACTTGCTTCTTCATTCACCTGGGACATGTGCACGGAAGAAAAAACATGGATAGCCTAACCATGGGGAAGGTTTTCAGACATGTATCAAGTAACCAGACCTACCCTTGCCTCAATCTAGATTGAAAGCAATATGTTGAAGACAAGCACCCACTATTCTTGTGCTGCAAATGGGTTCGTGTGTAAGCAGCTGTAGCGTTGCACTATAGTCCTGTTACAGATGCTCTTGTATGCACCCTGATAGGAAGGGAGAAAGAATGGAGCAGCGTTTGGGTCAGGGCTGAGTTGGATAACACTTTGACTTGACTTTCTGGGCAAGGAGATGAAATGGGGAGATATTTGAAAATGTCATATAGTTGATGGACCATGAGCTTTCTCATTTTGACAGTGACACTAGGCATCCCACTTTTTGTGAATTCATCTCCTTCCCTGTGCGGGTACTAAGTTGATAGCTATTTATCCGAAACAAGAACTGCATTGACAGAAGTCTGGGAGCAAGCCCCAAAATCTAGGCAGCCTTTGATTGCCTACAGCTCTTGCTGTGCCCCCCCCCCCAGCCATCACAAGCACATGAAAAAGCAGGTCTCTTAAGATTGCATTTCTGGATCAGTAATTACTGAATTATAAACAGTCTGGCTGCCTAAAGAACTTCAATTTTTAATGAGGAATTTTGATCTCGAGGTGGCTGAAGCAGAAGCACATATGTGTGACCTTTATAGCTGCATGCAGCATGTGTTTCTAGCTCCTGTAAACAGCTGTCCTTTTCAGTGGTATTGTGCCTTTATGTGTACTGAAGGGCTTGCTGCTGTTACTGAGTTATTCTTGCTACCCATGCTGCTTTGATGTTGAATCGCATGATTTGTTTCTCAGAGAGCCACTTTCTTTCTCTCTCATAGTAAGAATACAGTGAAAGCGCTTCCAGGACACACTGGGATGTGCAACATTCCTGTGCATCTATTGTTTATGATTAATATGCCACTAGTGTGATTTCTGAAAGCAACAGTGAGGCTAAACAGGGGGAAGGCTGTTGTAAAACACTAGCAATGGATCATGGAAGGAACCCCAGAGTGGGGGGAAATAACATCATCACAAAGTACACCTTTTCAATCCTGAAAACATTTCTATACAACATATTTGTTTCTTTAAACAAGATTACTAAAATGTCTGATGGGTTTCAATGACTTGATTCACATGATCAACTCATGGATTAATAATCCAAGATAGGCACAAGCTCCCTGCATCTATGTACAGCCCCTTTGCCCTCCCGCTTCACTGTTCCATTCACACAAATAGGGAAATAAGCCAGGAAACTGAAGCTAACCATAGTTTCATGTTACTTGGAAACTAGGAAGCTATGGGTAATGACATCCAAATAATCCAGTGCTCATGAACCAACTTTGAACCATGACTTCATATGTGGCTTGTTGGGAAGCCATTAACCCTGCTTTGACTGTTTGCTCATAATGGGAAGCTATGGTTAATTGTGATCTCCTAACTTGTTTCCTCGCTTCTGCAAAGTGGCTGTGTGACAGATGGATGGAGCTCATGTGCATCTGTACTTGTTAGGTCAGGATTTGATTGTCTGAACATGGCCAGTATCTCTGCATCCCTCCATTCATCTAACAATTTCCCACTGAGTCTCACTATTTATTCTACTGGGTTGTTGTTTTGCTTAGTGTATTATCATGTATATAGGTTTGTTTTTCTGTGTGTGGGTTGTGGAAAATTTACATTGGGATTGAACTTGCTCCATCAACAACTTTTCTTTTCTAAGTCAGTTGTTAAATACTGGCAAGATTCCCTATCTCTCAGCGTGCATCCACATCCTGCAATACTCTCCCTCCACAGGGTGTCCCTATACAGCACCCTTTATGCCTTTCTCTATTATATATCTTAACTACCAGCCCATGAGAAATCATTACTTTGCTAGTCTCCCTTCTCTTCTCATTGAGGCCTGGCCACTAGATGCAGGCAGGCAGAAACCCAGCTTTGACCCCATTAGATCTCTCAACCCCCATTCCATTGATGTTGCCCGTTTCCCCTTTGTGATCTGTTTCTCAGTTTTCCTTGTTGCCTGTAGCAATAGGCCCTTCAATTATTTCCCCCTGCTTCTCCTATGCTGCACCAGCAAGGGATCAAGTTGTATCAGGGAAGACAATATTGCACCTGCTGAAGCTTCCACCTCTTACAAACGTTGCCTGAGTGTCTCCGTCTAGGACAGGGGTGAGGGATATTTGGCCCTCCAGGGTTGTTTGACTACATCACCCATCAACCTTGAGTATGGCTGAAAGGGGTAGGAGTCCAACAACATTTGAAGGGCCACAGATTTCCCACCTCTCATTTAGGGTTGCCATGCAAGAAGGCCAGCCTCCTTCAGCATACATACCCTCCAAGTGTCCTGATTTTCCAAAATTATGAAAGCCATCCCAACTTCTGATTTGATCCCAGAATGTCCCTATTTCCCTTGCCAGTGCCATCAGTACTGAGCTTGGGGAGGAGGATGAGCCAGCCCTTCTCCAGAGCAACCACGGTGGAAGCCGCAAGGAAGCTTTCCTTTGCCTCTCCAGTGCCTCTGCATGGCTGCCGCTGCCAGCCTCCTCCCTTGGGCAGCTCGTAGTGGCTTCTGGAGAGTAGGTGAGGAGGAAGAGAGGATGCCTCCACCTAGGCCCAGCCCCATGTACATGCTCTGAGGTGTAGGCAGTGGGCAGAGCCACCCTGAGCGGAAAGAAACATGGAGCAGAGCAGAACGTCTAATCTTGGCCCTTTCTAAAATTTATTTATTGGTGTGTGTTTTTTTTCTTTCTGTAAATCTTCCAAAGAAAATAATTAAATAGGGATTAAGGGGTTTTCTCAGTGTGGTGAAGGGTGTGTGCGCTGTGCCCTGTAGGTGTAGTGTTGGTGCCACTCAACCTTCTTCTGATGAGAAATACTCTGCGGGGGGGTGTATGACACAAAATGGGGGGTTGAGGAGGGTCAGTTGGCAGGCATTGAGAAATGACCCTATTTTCATCTGAGGAATGTTGGAGGGTATGAGGTTTTCTCTGAAATCTTTACTCAGCTCAGGATCACATAGATGGTCGTAGACAGTACACATTTCTGGCTGATAAGCCACATGGTCTTCCAAAAACATTGCCTAATACTGCTTTTTACAAAGTAAAATTCTGAAGAGATCAGCATTTTCTATGGCTATTCAAACTACCACATTGGCCCATTCCGAATGCAAAGAAACAGAAAACGCCGTCCTCTCGTTTACCAGTGTATGGCTGGCTGCTAGTTGCTATCTTCATAATGAATTTGTCTGACTAATGTAGCGTCAGAAGCAAACCCTGCTTTCATGCTCGAACACTGCATGTATATCAGAGCTGAAATAAATGACCTTACAATTGTATTCATCCAATTACTTACATTTTTTAGTAGATGCTGCAGAGCTGCAGTATTGATTCTTTCTGTACTGTGCAACATGGATGAAAACCAAATACAAATGCTAATGTTTATTAAACATACCCATAACCACAGAAAATAGGATGATAGCCTCACAACAAAACAGACTACTGGTGGTAGTCTGGATTCCTGGCTGGTCCTACTTGTGACACCTCCTCTTGGTTTCCCTGTGATTCTTTTTTGCTAGACCAGGATCCTGAGCAGTGCTAGGTAGCTTACTTGTCATGTTGTGAACAGCAGTGTGCTCTAAGAAACAGTAGGGTTGAATCTCTCCCAGTGCCCCAGAGTGATGTTACAGGGTGGGAAAATTCTAATGTTGTCTTGAGCCAGTCATCCCCTGCTGACTGATCCCCACTGCTGACAAGGAAGCCCATCAGAATCAATCAGTTCAGGAGAGGTTGAGCAGAGGGGCACTTTGCGCAACCCAGAGCCATCCATGACACTTCATACACAATGACTCTTGTTTTAGCTTTCCATGTCTGTATGATGAGACTGGAGGAGCTGCTTGCCTTCCCACCTGCACTAGCTGTTGGGAATTACACCCAGGTGTACTGAAGGAAGGTGGGGCTGGAAGAACAACAAAAGCACGATATGCCACTCGAAAGCATATTTGAATACATGCTTGCATGGCTTCCAGACGGCGTCTATGATCTCGTGGTGTTCATAATATAGTATGTACATCACATGCTTGTGCAGCCATTTTGTTTCTGTTTCTGGGTAATTTTTACAATTTGCAGTAGGGAGCCTTTTCTGTTGTTAGTTGCCATGGCAAATGCGATGAAATGTGTATTATTAGTGCACACAAAGTGTACCTTCTTTATTTTGCTCTTCTCTCATCCACTTGCTGCTTCTTTTCAATGCTTCTTTTCAATAGGACTGAAAGGAAACTAATAAGCAAATAGTCAGTTGTACCATTTCACTCTTTCAGGTGGTGTGTTGTGTCACTACTGAAACTTCAAATTTGGGGAAATTGTGAATTTAAGGAACATCCACTTAGAGCAGCAATGACAGTCATAGCAATCTCTCTTCCTCACTGCAGGGTAGTTATTCTTTTGAATGTCAAAGATATGTGATCTTCCCGTCAAAGTGGGTTAGCTAGCAAAAAGCAAATGGCATCCTTTGCGCCTTGAAGGAACCATGTAAACAAATTTGAGACTTGTTTGTTGTATGCAGAGCACTTAATGCCCACAATTCAACACAAAAATATAGCATGTCCACCAAACTCAACAAACCTAAGGCTGCAGTTCTGTTTCCCCCTTACTAGCTTGGGGGTAAGTCCTGTTGAACTCAGTGGGTCTTACTTATGAGTTGACATTCCTAGGCTTGTGGGGTCAGTGTCTCTCTTTCTCTCTCTAATGCAAAGGGGACAATGGATTGTGTCGCTATATTTTTTTGCACAATAACATGTTTGCAGTTGTGATGTATATAATGCACTCTTTCCTTTTCATTTTGAGTGGTGTGCATAGGGCCAGCCCAAGACATTTTGCTTTGCACACCCCGTTGTCACACCCCGTTCTATGTGCACAAGCCAACTGGTATGGCAGATGAATCTTGTGTCAAAGCCGGCAAGGGATGGTGTCTTCCACTGCATCAGAAGCTTCAGGGTAGTTGTGCAGATGAGGGACAGGCTGTGTAGTAGGGGGCTCAGGAAGAGCAGCTGGGGCAGCTACCACTATTGCCCCCTAGCAACTGCTTCCTGTGGTGGTAGCCGCAGGGTAGGGCTGGTTTCAGGTGAATCATAGATATAACATATTTAGGAGTTTGTACTGAAGTCTATTGGAAAAAAGCTCAGACATTCTAAATTATTCATGAAACTGGCACTCCCGATACACAAATCAGAACAAATTGTTGAGCTGGAATTTTAAAGAACCTCCAAACTCAGAAACCACAAAAAAGAAATGGATGTAAAAGCCCATAGCACAACTGTACATGTAGCTAGTATATCCTTCCCTTAACTTCAGGAGCAGAGCTATTAAAATAAATACCATTTTATGGTTCTAGGGAGATCTTCCAAAAGCACCTATGAGATTGAGGAGCACCGAATCCCATTGATAATGAATTAGGCTTCCATTCCCAGCTCCCTGTTGTGATTTGAAAAACCTACCCCATAACCGTTCTGCACTGTGAATAATCCATAAACAGATATATATATTTACAAATTATATCCCTGATGCAAATTTATTCAAGGGGAGTTGTAGGCAAGTTTCTTCTCATTTATAAAATTCTCTGTAGTCACTAGGAAACTAGAGCTATCAATCTAAGGTATTTGCTGTGACGTCATATGTTCCTACTTTTAAAGTCACAATTCTAAATCTTGGGCTATAGATCATAATGATCAAGAAGAGAGGAAGAGATCCATGGGCAAAGGCGAGGGGCAATGTGTTTTGAGACAAAACTGGAGGGATGGCAGTGCGCTTGGATACCCTAACTAACTAATGCACAAACCTGTAAAGAAAGATGTAACAGTGTTATTTAGAAACGACATGGGGAAAGATATTTGACTTTTTACTTTAGGGTTTCTTTTCCCTTTCTTGGTAATGTCTGTCTGCCACTGGCATTAGAAATAAAATGTCATTATCTGAAAGAGTCTGAAGCTTCAATCTTGAACACTCCGAAGTTCCTGTGCTTGTGTGTGTGTGTGTGTGTGTTTAGAAAAAACAAAAACATGATTTGGTTGCAGGTATCAGTGGTCTGAATTCAATCTTGTATACAATTTTACGCTTAGAGTCTGAGGGGCTTTTGTAACTCCTAAAGATCTGTAAGGGGGTGGGGACCGATACCTGCTGCTACAGTATTATTAAAAGGCAAACCTGAAGGGCAGCAAATACCATCAAAGAGATGCCACAGTTTGATTTGAATGAATATCAGAAGGTCTTTTTGCCTGCTCTGCTTGGAAGATTTTGAGAGACAGATTAATCCTTCACATCTTTCATTATTGAATTGCGAAAGATGCCGCATTCATCCAAAGCAGATGCGCTAACCAAGTTTTTAATAAAGGTCACTCGTTGCTCAGCATTTCACATTCTGCATGACCCCCAGCCACCATATATAGTTTTAAAATTAGCCCACCCCAATGATTTTTCCCTTCAGACTTCTCCATTATCACATTTCTAACATTTGCATGTAGATTTGCTTGCAAACATGTTGCTAATTCCTTTATACAGATAAAAACAACATGATAGAAAATTCATTCCTCTTTTGGGCTGGCAGTGGAGTCTTGCAACATTTCCCCTTAAGAGTATCACCCACTGTCAGCCAGACTGATCTAATGATACATTCATAGAAAGTTGCTAAATGTTCATAACCGCATTTTGCTATGCTGAGCCACTGCAGACAGCACTGAACTAAGTAGACCCATCGTCTGAATTGCTGTAAGGCAATTTTAGATGTGCCAAAGTTATTCCAGCCCATCATTATATCTTATATATTTTTCAGTACCTTGCCATTTCCTACTACCATTATGTCACCAAGGTACATGATATTTTTCAGACTAACATAATCAAAAGATGGGTACGTGTCCCCCCCAAAAGACTTACAATCGTGGGCGGCCAGTGGCCATAGTCTATAACAAGATCATCCAACATTTTCCTGCTGAGGCACCTTTCAAGAAGATGTAATTAAATTGGTTTCAGATTCCTGGATGTTCTTGATTTAATTGGTTTGAGAAAAACACCATGAATGCAGTGTCTTCTGAACATTTCTCCCTTTCAAGGACTCTTCCTATTCACAATTTTGAAGCATTTTAAGTTTTGATAATGGCATCATTAATGACAGTGTGCATACTAGCCCCACTTTTCTTGGCAGGTTTTGAACTCCTTAAAACCTGCAAGCCTATCAAATTGGAGACGGAGGAAAGTGGCATGAGTGCTTAAATTAGGTGTGGCAATGCCTCTGACATTCAACTTACTTAGTGATTATTGTCTTTCTCTGGCCACATGACACCACACCCCTTCCCCATTATCAGCTACATGCACCTGTCATTCAAGTTTGCTCTCTTTATATGTGAATTTCTACATGACTTTCTGTTTGTTAAACTTAAAAGCTGGCATACGCTTACAATGAAGGTTTTGGTTTTTTTACATGCTTTGCCTATCCTGCTGTTTTCGCCAAACAATACTACATCCACTGTCCACTGAACATAGTTTAAATGAGATAGGCAAAGAAAATTGAAAGCAGGAACACCAGCTCTTGCTGCCTTCTGTTATCTGTGCATGTGATTAAGCAGGCAAAGTGGTACATAGTGGATGCTGGAGCTCCTTCTTACATTGATCTTTCTTATGCTTTTAAGGAGGGGAATCCTGGTGTGGGGATGAACCAGTGGTGGGATTGTATCTCAGGAAGAAGGAGGGCCTCACAGATTATATGAGATTATTTTGTCAAGATTATTTTGTCAAGGTGTGGTTGCTTGTGGGCCATTATTCCATATTAAGCACTCTTTCTGCCTAGTGGCCACATTGACCCTTGGTCAGTTAGAGCATGGGTGTGTCTAATTTTAATATTTAACTTTCAAAGGGCAAAGTTTTGCATTCTGTGAGGCACCTTATGGAAGCAATCAGTTAAAAAAAACACAAAGATAGCAAGTTGATTTTTTTAAATGGACAAATGGTGAGAGGGCATTGTGACGTTAACATATGAGAGCCCTGGAGGTGAAATAGTTAATCAGGTTACCCAATCAGAACCCGGGGGGGGGGGAGTCAGAGGGACTAAAAAACCAGCTCTGGGAGAGGCGAGAGGAGTTCATTGGTGGGCTGGGTGGTTGGTTGGAGTGGGAGTGAATTGGGAGAGAGTCTGTGGGTAGGTTGAGTTAGTGTAGCAGAATAAGCTGAGTCAGGAACAGTTAGGAGCTAAGAAGACAAGTAAAAAGCGGAGAGGTGGTTTAGGGAGTGACAGCAGGGAGAGGAAGTTATAGGTCTGGATAGGCACCCCATGATTGTAATTGCCTGAGATCGTTTATGAAACCACAAGCTTGTTAAACTACAATAAATAAACAGAAGTTTTATGTTACAATTTAACCCTGACTGGACTCAGTATTTTACCAGGTAGGGTCTGGTTGGTGGCAGCGAGAAATAAAGTGGTGACACAGGGATCAATAGATGGTGAAACGTCCGGGGACCCTGTGTGATCACCACAGGTGTGTTTGGAGGACCACAAAAAACTTTCTTCCATTGCAGCATTTGAACTATAGGAATAGTCCATATATTTTTAAACTAAAGTTGGAAAAATTGGGGGGGGGGAGCCTTGGGGACCCAGAAAAAATGGAATCAACATGACAATTTAAAGAAATTGTGGGGAGGGTCTTGAGGCCTCACAAAAAAAATCTATGTGCTGTGAGTTAGTCACTTCTGATCTAAGTCAAGAGGTAATTCAAGGAGACAGGCAGCAAAAACTTGAGACATTCTAAAGCCTATTTAAGTGTATACAGTATGTGTGTATAAATTTTTCCATTAAATTAATTTTTAGAATAAACTTGAAAACTAATGTTCTAAATTCTTTTTTTCTTCTTTGTTAAAATGCCATGGATAAAAAGTTAAAAACTGAAACTCCTAGTTAAATGGTAGGCTCCTACCGCCTTTCGTCTTAAAATAAGTGAGCATATTAAGCCACACAGAAAGACACACACACCTGTTTCACTTCTGAGATGAGCTAAAGCATGGACCTCTCCCACATGCTATGTTAATGGTAAGGAAAGGAAGACTATTGCAACTGTTCTCACACACCAAAATACATGAGAAGGGTTCTCAACACCCCTGTAAATCCTTCCATGTAGCAGGGTGGTGGGGCTGCTGTCTCTGACTTCCTATTTTATCCTTTTATCCTAATAATTCTGTGACTACGCCTGGAGTTTGTTAGTTTTATATCCAACAGGATCACACTAGGAAAGAAATCATTACTCAAACAGTAGTTAAGATCAGTATCTGTAGCCAATAAAACAACAGGTGGTGGGACAACTGGGACATATCCTTAACTCAGACATATTTGTTATTGGTCTCATAGCACCCGTGAATGCTAACAGGAATTAAATACCTAACTATGCGTTTCCCCCTAAATTTGTGGTAGGGGCGTGTGAAGCAAACAGCAGATACGGTTCTCCACAAGTTGTGTCTCTCCTTGCAAGAGGATGGGAAATACAACATAATGTAACTTTTTTTAAAAGGCGCTCTAAAATCCAGGTACCTTTTGGGTCCACTTAATGTTTTATGATACAGTTTAGATCCTCCTGGAAAAATAATAATGCATTGTTCATATACAATATTTCTATGTGGAGTAGAGTGGGAAAGGGTCATAGCTCAGTGAGCATCTACCTTGAATGGAGAAGTTCCCAGATTCAGACTCTGGCATCTCCAGGATCCCAGATCTCCTTGGAGAGACTCCAGTCTGAAACCCTAGAGGGCCACTGCCAGTCAGCGTAGATGATACTGAGCCTAGATGGGATGGACAGATGTGTGAGTGTGAAATGGGGAGTTGGAGAGAATCATTATGCAGGGATGGGAACCCTTGGCACTCCAGGTGTTACTGGACTACAGTTGTCATTGTCTTCGATCATTGGCCCTCTGCAGAGGATGATGGGAACTGGAGTCCAACAACATATGGAGGGCCAATTTCCCTAGTTCTGCATTATATAGCATTAAGAGAAGGATGCAGTGCACACACACCCCAACCTGGCAAGTGCTACAAATGATGGATAGTGGGGCAGGGAAAGAGCTGTGGTCATAGTATTCTCCACATCCTGGTGTAATTTTATTGATTTATTTCATGAAGTTAAATACTGATTGATGGTTTGTTTTGTTTTTTTTTTGAAAAAGACCTCAAAGTGGTTTACAAAAAAAACTCAGGATTGAATTTAGGAGTGCCACTTTGAAATATGGAAGGAGGAAGGAAGGAAGGAAGGAAGGAAGGAAGGGAAGCCTTAAAGAGCCTTACACGTCCCACTGATTTAGTGACTGTGTTCATCATTATGTGTGATTTAGGGTTGCTCCCTATCTGATGTTTTGGTCAGATTTCAAATACAGGGAGCAAGAATCTCTGACACACTCACAGGATGGGGGAGGTGTTTTGGAAAGCAGCAATATCCCTATGGTCAAACTCTATGCTAAAACATTTCTAGAGTGCAGGGATCTGACAATGGAAGATGTTTCTGTGTTTCTATTGTCTTCAATACCTTCTTTTTTTAAAAAGAAAGTATTCAGGCACACCCCTGCCTTCCAAATGACAAAAGCAGTGAATTAAGTCAAGCCATTTCCATGTACATACATGCATATACATGTTACACATACAATATTGCATTGTACCATTACGAGGCCACTGCTCCCATTTTATGTTAATCCACTATCAAGCATATGCATGTTTATATGAGTGTGGGTAGGCAATCCCTTTCATTTGCATATTCCAAGCCTTCAACTTTTAGCTACTACAGGTATGCATAGTGCTGGGGGTGGTGGAAGAAGCTTAAAAAAGGTAAATGGACCCCTGACCATTAGGTCCAGTCATGTCCGACTTTGGGGTTGCAGCACTCATTTGCATTACTGGGCCGAGGGAGCCAGTGACAGCTTCCTGGGTCATGTGGCCAGCAGACAAGCCACTTCTGGCGAACCAGAGCAGCGCACGGAAAATGCCATTTACCTTCCGCCAGAGGGGTACCTATTTATCTACTTGCACTTTGACGTGCTTTCAAACTACTAGTGGGCACGTAGCTAGGACCGAGCACTGGGATCTCACCCCAACGCAGGGATTCGAACCACCGACCTTCTGATCAACAAGCCCTAGGCTCTGTGGTTTAACCCCCAGCGCTACCCGCGTCCTTACTGCTTCTTTTAAGCTCCAGATGATCGAGGGCAATTGTTCCCCAGCACAGAATTCCAAAATCAGTTGACAGAATCAGTTGGCAGGCAAAGGAAACTAAAGCTTTTGAATCAATCAATCAATCAATCAATCAAGGCTAACTACCCTTAGTATTGTGAGCCGAACATATTGTCTAAGGTATTGTTTCTTATACGTATACCTCTTAGCAGGGGTTCCTCTGATCTTAAAGGGAGTGGGGTTTGAATCTGCGAGACGGGGTGAGATCCTGTTGCTCTCTCCCAAGCTCCTGCCAACCTAGCAGTTCGAAAGCATATCAGTGCAAGTAGATAAATAGGTACTGCTGTGGTGGGAAGGTAACTGGCAACACACAAGTGTGCTCTGGCACTTGTCACCGTGTATCATTGCGCCAGAAGGCAGTTTGTGCATGCTGGCCACATGACCCGGAAAGCTGTCTGCAGACAAATGCTGGCTCCCACAGCCTGAAGTGTAATGAGTGCCACACCCCATACTCATTTTGACTGGACTAACTGTCCAGGGGTCCTTTACCTTACCCTCTGATCTTCTGTAGTTTGGCTATAGGAAGCATAGAGTGAGAGATGCCCCTACCATTAGACAATGTTTTCATCCTGCTCCCCACCAGCTTATTTCTTTTTATGTTATTTTCCTCTTTGGAAAATGAAGCAGAGAGAAAACTGAGCATATCTGTAACCATTAAATAGATGTTCAGGACATAACAACAAACTTGGTGGCAGTAGCCAATAAATTATGCACGAACATATAGTTGCTCTAAGACTGTGGACATGTGGTAAATAAATTTCCTCCTCTTATCAGTCCTCCTGGTGTGTTTTATAGATTAGGTTTTCCTTTTATATGCCAGAGGAGAGGGCAGAGGAGGCAAAGAGGGAGGCACTCCCTGTACGTGCCCCTCTAATTTATCTTGAAGAGAAATTTGGGAGGTGCTTCAAGAAGAAATATTGCGGTGGTATTGTGGTCCCAATCTCTCTCTGGAAAGCTAGACACCAATATGAAACATGCAGAATTCCAACTCATTTTTCTCATGACAGCCTGAGTACCCTGTCTTTAAAGAATTATCAGGCAATGTAATTAAAGTGTTAACATTTCTTCAAGATGCAAGCTTGAGGTTTGCCCAGAATCCACAAAACTAGTTTCCTTTCCACCCCCCTTGTAAACTTTTCGTTCATTCTTATTTCTATTTGGTGCAACAAAAGCATCTCCAGCTAGTTCTTGTGTTCCTGTGTGGGATTTGCTCATACAAAGGTTGAACATGGTTCTGTGAAATAAATAGGATACAGAATAAGCTGGTGGTGGGTGTCTACGGCACTGAAAATTGGAAAGTGTCATCCATGAAATTATGCGCATATCTCTCACTCTCCAGAGAACGGGTGCAGTGGAAGTCACAGGAAGGTGAAAGCTGCTCCACCTCCCCCCTAATATGTTGAAGAGTATTCTGGCCTTGAACATTGAGTGGTCTTATAGGAGATACTGTTTTGGAGCTCCATGCCAGCATCTGTAAGAAAATGACAGAAATGATGACATGCCTCCCACAGTTGTGAAGAATATAATGTTCAGCACAGAGGTCCCTCTGGTTGCAAGACTTTATTACTGGTGAGCATTGCTTCACCAGTAAGGGTAGATATGGGTATTAGTAAGAGAAAAAGCAATGCAGATCAGGAATGAGGAGAAAAAAAATGATATTTTCAATTTGTTATCCTGTGGAAGAACCATCATTTCACATATTGCCAAATGGCTTTTACCAAAATTGTTCTATATCTATATCTATATCTATATCTATATCTATATCTATCTAGATCCATGTATGTTAATAATCAACTAGCTTAAATATGGAGAGGAGAGGAGATGAGGGAATGTGTGTTGCCCTTATTTTATTTTAACTTCATTTTTTCTGTTCTCTTGTTTGCCCGATGATAGTCACCCTCGCTCTTTGCACCCTGGTTTTAAAGACAATCTAATGCTACAGGATATAATTACATTTACACCAGCATTCCTTCTATCCTGTCAACCCAAAGAGTCACTCGCTTCTTTCCTCTAGCCTCCTGTGATACAATAGTTTGCCTTCTAATTCGAATGCTCTTTGGCCCCTGCAATGCCCCACCAGAGGCACATAATTCAAGATACCAACCAGCATAGTACCGAGAAGAAGGAAGCCAGCATTCCCTGCTTCATAAAGTGTTGCAAACATATTCCCAAAGGAAAAATGGTTATATTTTGAGAGCTAATATATAAAAATAGCCATCTTGCTGGAGACAGGGAGACATATTGGAAGCAGTGCTTAATACTGTGAGTTTGCAATCCAGAGATTAAATTCCACTACAAAGAAGAGTCAGTGGCCAAGTTCATGTATCCCTTTAAACTAGAGTTAAGGTTAACTGTGGTTCAAAGATAAATGCACAGTGTGCTGATGCATGGGGAAAAAATTGTGACCACTTTGCTCCACCCCTGCTTGTGCTGTGTTACCAAAGTGAAGCTATGGTTGCCTGAGCATTATATCAATGGTTTGTCAGCCCAAACCATCCATGAGATATAAGCAAGATTCTTTATGGGTTACCACTCATGGTTTGTTTAGGGAAGAGATAACCCAAACCCATGGCTTAGCTCCCAGTAGTGCAGTAGAAGAAGGCAGGAACAAAGCGGCTTCAGTTGTCACCCTTTGCACAACCACAATGAGTGTTCACCTTTAAACCATAGTTAAGCGTAACTATGGTTTAACCTGACATGTGAATGAGGCCTTTATTGGAAATATTTAGTACTATATAGGTGTACCATTATACTAGGATGTTGTCTTCCTCTTTCTCTACTCCTTCATTGTTCCATATTTTCTGAAAAAGTGAGGTGTCTGTTATCTTATACAATCTTCCCAAGCATGTTCTGTCCATATCTCAAAATGCCATTACTCTGATTTAATAGATTCTAAATTCTTGTTTGAATTACTTGGTATCAGTGACAGGCTTCACATGATGAAAGTGTGTTCTGGATGAATCTCCTCCCACTACACACCTAAGGTATCTGTGGTATAAACATGAATTACAGTGGTATCTCGGTTTCGAACGTAATCCGTTCCGGAAGACCATTCGACTTATGAAATGTTCGAAACAGAGGCGCAAAGGGCAGTCTGCAGAAAACTGAAAAAAATAACATGTACATGCAGTGGAAGCCATTTGACTTCTGAGGCGCGTTCAAAAACTTCCGGGTTTTCGGCGTTTGAAAACCGAAACATTCGGCTTCCGAGACGCTCGAAAATATTATCACCACAGTATACCTCCAATTCTTAATGTCTGAATCTCCTCATTTACACAAGCTGAGCTGAAAAACCCGATGCTGTTCTTAATTGTACTTGGTTCAAGCTATTACCACATCATATTGTGATAATAACAATGCTTCCAGCTTTGTTCCATATTCATTGAAATTACTAAACACACACACAAAAGAGGAGAGCTTTCTAGCACATTCCTTGTCACATTAGTGGATATAGAAGCACAGCTGAAAACACTACTAGTGTAGTGTTACTCTAATGTGATAGGATCTACAATTTCTTCTCTGTTAACATGTTTTGATTGCATTAGTAAAGGAATGTTGCCCTTGTTAGGGGGAGTAAATGGTGTACCTCTCAGTTATGCATGGAAAGCTTCCTTGAGGACATGAATATGGAAATTAGAGAATGGCAAGGGACTATTGATTAGACTGGTTTAGTATCTGGTGCAGTTGATAGCATCCTGTAATCTGAGGACATGTCCAGCTGATTCAAACAGAGGAAATGCCTTATTTTGGTGTATCTGATGCAACAGTACTCGTGGGCACACTTCTACAGCCTATGCTGGTTGCTCACATGGCTGACTATAGCACTTTTCAGCTGTTGAAAGTGAACGTGACAGGTGCAAGCCTCATTCCCCATTTCAGTATCCCCAATGGACGTTTAACTATGTTCAGTCCAAATAGGGTTATGTTTAGCACAGAATCAGAGTAGGTTTTGTGGTCCACCTAGCTGACTACCTGCAAAAAGTCATTGTATACATCACTTGGGGATGTTGTATTTTGTATGGAGCAGGACGAAGGGAGCTCAGGACCAGGAGCTGAATGTGGTTATCCAGGCCTGCCTCTCTAGTGTTTCAGACTTTCCCTAGGTCTCTCTGCTCCCTAGGCTGTAACCCCCCCCATCAACACTCCTTCATGCCCTCCTCTATCTCTTTGCTTGGCTGAAATTATGCCATTGAACTGTGATAATGTCTCTTCCTTACCTGGAAGGAGGTTGTGGAAGTGTGTGTGTGTGATCTTGGGGAAAGGTTTAGAAACCTATGGCTTTGCATGGCTGAAACATACCATGCAGTACATTCAGATGGAAGAGTCACTTCATTGATCTACACACTTTTGCCTCTGGTCCTACCCTCCATGGCATTTCCACAGGAGGGAATGCAGTCCTTGGACTGAAAACAGTTCCCTACCCCCTGGAATAGAGAGAAAAACACTATTACTTCACCTCACATTGATTGAGTCTTATTAACCATTATCATACACAGAGTTACTCAGTACTTACGCATTCAAACTTTCTCCTAAAGCTCTTTGTGCATATCATTATCCATTGTCAGAAAGTAGTTCTACTTTGAGGTGCATTATGGGGAAAGACAATGCCATATTTAAGGCAGACTAACTTTCCCACCATGTCCACTTGCAAAGCCTGAACAGATTTCATAAGGGGTGTGAGCTTTGCTGAAGCTAAGTGGGTCTTAGATTGTTCAGCTGCTGAATACACTATGCACACAATGGGGAGTTCAAGGATGGAAGAAAGATGGGATGCAAATGAGAAAAATGGCCTCCTTCAATTTGCTTATTGAAATGGCAAACTGGAATGGCTACTATGCACGAAGGAGAAGTGCATTCAGGGCTTATTCACACTTACTTTTCCTCTGTGCTTTCCAGGCACTGTCCACGTTTTAAAGCTGCAAGTCCAGACAATACTTTTTTCTCTCTTTTGCTCTGGAGCTTTTGCCATTAAAACCCATTCTTTGCCACTGAAACAGAGCAAATGGCAATCGGCCGAAAACCCCAATTTCTGTTTGTTGTGCTTTAGCTTTAAAGAGCAGATTTTCACAGGGGAAATCTCCAGGGAGGAAAAAAGATAACTTGGACCTGGCCAGGAGAGCACGGGACAAAAAGTGTGAACAAGCCCTTAGTTAACTTGTGAATATACCTATTTTGCACTTCACAAAACAATATGTAAACTGAAACACAGCATGATGCATACAAAAATGTATATACTAAGGGAATGTATGTGTACAAAGGCATATATTGGTGAAAATAATATACAAAATGCGTTATATTGGGGAAAATTGCTTGCAGAAATGCATATATATTATGGGAAATTTCATGTGAAAAACAGATGTTGAAATGTAGAAAACTGAACTTATGATTGGAAAAATAAAAAAACCCTGATAGGAACTGAAATTAACAGATTTGCCAATCCCCAATGCCTACAAAGAAATCTATCTGTGAGAAATCTACCCCATTCCATTCTTGACCTCTGGGCCTTGGCTTCTTGAACCTTAAATACTCCTGTGCTGAACCTTCTGCATGTGCCTTGCAAACATTCACAGGGCAGCAGAGGAACAAAGAATGGGAAGTGACAAGGGAGAAACCCAAATACAGAAAGAGCAAAATGTACAATTAGAAGCAGTGGTGCAGAACTCAGCTTAAGAGTACAAGCTGCTGCGTGAGAATGGCCAGCCACCAATATAGTCCAGGGACTATCAAGCAAGTACCCTCTTTGAGAAGGAAAGAAATCTTTTGCCCTTATAATTGGTATGCTAGAGCTCCCTTTCAGATATAGCTTAATTTCTCTACCAATGTTTTATATTCATAGACTACATCATGTCAGTGTAGAGTTGCTAGCTCAGGACACTCTGGAATGACACAGGAGGCTGCAACTGTCTGATAACGTAATGCATGTAGGGATGAATAGAATACATTACATCAGAAAAATGCTGCAGGGAATTCTGGGATGACCATCTTACTTAGAGCAGGGGAAGAGTGCAAGCAACATGAATAACAACACAGAAAGGCAAGAGTTGCAGATTTCTGTGGCTTGGCTTCATTCAAATGCTTTTCATGCTTTACCAATAACCTCCCATTTGTCCAGGAATTACTTTCCCTCTCTGTTAACAATATGTTTTGTAAAATGTTGAATGTAAGGAAAGCAGAATAACTCTTGGGTGCTGATAATGCAGCTATGATTGGGGGGAAATAGCTGTTTTTGTTAGCTCTCCGTTTATCTAGGGTCATATTCACTTTCAAGATAGTGCAAAGACTGTCTGCAATAGTGGCCTGACTACTAATAACTCAGCTCAAAGACAGCACCCACTGTGATTTTAAAATTATTTCATCAAGGCCAAGCTCTCCATGTCTGGTGGGGCTTGGCACATATCTACATAGACAGAGCAGACTTGGGCTGCAGCAAACAGAGACATGTGGAAAACTATGGTTTGTTCTTGGCTTTTCACAGCATACAGTACTTTCGTTTTTAATTTATCAGTGCACACCAAGTGCATCCTTTCCTCTCAGCTATTTGGAATCCACGTAATGTGTGATACTCCGTTTATAGAAAACAATCTACTACAAAACCACTTATACCAGGCAAAGTCATGCTGAGTGCAATTTTGTACAATGGAGATAATGGCTGAATTAGGGCATAACACTAAACCATGGTCAGATCAGCTGAGGAAAGGGGTTACTGCCCCCTCCCACTTGTCAGATGATTAATATAATGATCAGGGATGACGCATGTTGCAGTCCCATCAAGGTGCTGAGATTTCCCACTCCGCATATTGCATCTGCTTTAATTTAATTAATTTAATTTTTGCTGCTGCCACCAAAATCAGTGGAGTCCTGGAGGGACAGAAAACCCCCTGCTTAGGGGCCTGATGAAGCCTCTGGGCCAGGGATTGGCCTCTCCTTCTCTATGACACAGACTGTACCATGAATAACTAAGATTACTCAAAAAAGGTGGTGGCAGAGCCGTCTTAAGGGGATCTGCCGCCCTGGCGCGGCTATCCCTCCGGCGCCCCCGCCATGCCGCCTCTCCGCCGCCTGCCTCCCGCGCTTGCCGCCCCTTGGGAGGGGGGTGGGTGAGCGGGGGATGAGGGGCCGTGGCGCTGGAGCGGCGCGGGGCTCTGCGCGCCCTTCCAGCGCTTCCGGGATGGGAGGCGAGGGCGGCCGGCTCGCGCTCCCGCGCGCAGCTGGACGGCGCGGCGCGGCTGGGCAGCTCGCACTGCATCGGGCGGGCGGCCGGCTGTGCGCGGAGCGCGAGCTGCCCGGGAGCGCGAGCCGGCTGCCCTCGCCTCCCGTCCCGGAAGCGCTGGAAGGGCGCACAGAGCTCCTGTGCTCTGCTGGGCAGCCAGAGGGCATGGCGTGGGCCGGCCAGCTCCCTTGCCGGGAGTTAGAGGGTGCTGCCGGCAGGCGCTGCCAGCGGGGCTGGAGGGCGGAGGCGCCCTCCAGGCCCATTGCGCCCTGGTGCGCCGCACCACCAGCCCCAATGGATGAGACGGCTCTGGGTGGTGGCATGTGATTCTTTCTGTTGCAGTTGTTGCTGACTTTGATTTTTTTTTTTTGTGCTTTTAAACATGAGACTAATTAAAGCACAAAAGTTATTGTGCTGTGTAATTTCCCTAAGCAGTTTGCAAGGCTATTGAGTCTCCTGTGGTAAGGAATCAGCCTGAAAGGAGAAGGCTATGAGGTGAGAGGATTGCTGAAAAGTAGCTCATTTGGCATTTCAAATTTCTTTGCTTAGCTTAGCAGACCCATATGCACAGAAGACTGGAGTAGAACCTTGGAGCACAAACAAACAAACAACACACAGAAAATAATAATTTCAAAAGAAATTAATATTGTCTCACCTGTTGCAAGGATGGTGGGGATGCTAATTTCTAACCATTTCTCTTTCTAAAAGCCAAAGTGAAGCGCCAGGCAAAATGAGCTCTTGCAATTCAGAGGAAGTGAAATATCTGTCAGGTTATTGATTCGAATCTAGTTGTAGACACTGTAAACTGACTTGTAACCCAAGAAGGGTACGCTATAAATAGAACGGCTGTCTCATTAGTTAAGTGAGGAGCAAACAGCAATGGAATGTGAAAGGAGGGTGAAAAAGAAGGGAGGGCAGAGGCGGGCAGAAGGTGGGGAGAGCATGCTAAAGATGTTACATCTGGTGCCTTGAAGGAGATCAAAATGGAATCTGTAATATCAGATCCTTGGTAACCTGCAGGCCAACAGGAACTAAATTATTTAAGCAGCCTGCTTGGTGTAAAAAAAAAATATTAGTGGAATTAAACATGGAAATGTCCAACTAGGTCATGCTGAACATTCCTCCTTCTGTCAGATGTTGCATAAAATATTTCACCTGCTGATATACTTAAACCTATACTACAATTTCAACACAAATTGTCTTATATTCAGTTCTTCTGTGAATAAATGAATGGCATCTTATGATACTTACAGCACAATCCCTTGCATATTTTCTTGGAAGTCGGTTTCCTCTGAGCTGATGTCTCCGGGCCAATGAATTGGGAGGAATTCAACATAGCACTCTGGCAGTCACTCCAGCTATGCAGGGATTGCAGCTTTCTAAACAAAATGGTCCTCCCACCATGTGCTGTTCTGGGAAGTGGTCTCCTGACCCCCTCTCCCAAGCCAGTTTTGAGGCATACAGGAGGACGTGAGGGGAGAAAGCCCAATTTGTCTAGGGGAATTACTTGCACTGGCTTCCACTAGTAGGAGTCATTAGTTGAATCCGGCCCTGTGTATTTATTTCTTCATTTTCTTCTGCCTTGCTCCTGTGTGGTGTTTTGAGGAGTCCTTTGCTGCTTCAGTTCTTTCAACATCAGTTGTACTAGGATTGGGGAAGAAAAGCTGAGACGATGCAACACCATGTACAAAGATCCAGGAAGGTTATGCTACATGGGAGTCCGTTTTAAGGGCTTCCATATTCTGTTCCTACATAGAAGTGCTGCTGCCTGCATTAGGATCAAGATCTACCCTTTAAAACTCTGTGACACTTGTGACACAGTAACCTGGTAAAGCAGCTGACACAGTACCTTTTTTTGGAGGGGGGCATTCATTGCCCCACCTGCCAGTCTCCACGATGGGACCTCTCCTAGCTCAGGTGGCAAGAGACAGCCCCTCCCTCACCCAGGCTGGAATAGCAGAGCACTTTGAAAGAATGTTGGACCAGCTTTTGCCTCTTCTTAAAGCAACAGAGACAGCGCTTTGAGTGAGACTGTGTGGCATTTTCGTGGAGCATGGTGCCAAGATGCATTTTGGCACAGCCCCCAGCAAATGTGGATTGAGACTTTTAAAAAAAAGTTAAAGAAGCAAGAAGGAATAGTCAGTCTTCTCACTCCATTAGCCCAAGGATTTGGGGAAAATATATCCCAGCTCCTTCATTTTTCATCCCATGCCCCAAGACTGGTAGACAACATTTGAGCTGAAAATTTTGGCACAGCACTGGATATACTGAAAGTAGGGGGGGGGGGAACCTTGTATGGGATTACATTTCCTGTAATTATGTTTACATATGAAAGAAGTGGACCATTTTTTTTTCTCACCAGTTATTAATCAAAATAGATGCAAAATCTGTGTTTATTATTTGCATAAATCTGGCGTCCTTCCCTCTGCCCATCCCACTTGGCTTTCTTCACACTTTTACATCTGACCTGGTTATTCCCATATCCCCCATTTAGCCGGCTACATTCTTGGGTTTAACCAGGCTTGCCCAATAAATAATAGAAAGTTCTCCTGCTTGAATGACCCCACAACAAACAGCATAGAAGCACTGTGTCACAATGCATCTGGATATCAGGGCGCCAGGTGACAGCTATGCATTTTGCCCAATCCCTGCTTATAGGGCTGGGAATTTGTGGTCTTGGAGAAATGCATTTGGTGCAAAAACATGTGCTATTTTCAGAATATTGTGTCAGAACCAACAGGAAGATGTTTTGTGTGTGTGTTTACATTTAATGCAAATTATAGCAGCACAAGCCTCCTTTATTGTTGCATGAAAAGCTTTCAAAATCTGCTTTCATTTGCTACTATATTTAAATTTCAAAAGCTTCAGTGTGCTAAAGATTTTCCTTTTGTGCATCTCCATGGCATTGGAAAAGAGACAAAGCAGAGATACTGCCTGTATGCATTGGGCCAATCAGAGACTATGTATAACTGGCCCATCAGTTGCTGGTGGTGATACTAACGGGGAGAGGGGTGTGATGAGCTTGGGCTGAAACCATGAACAGGTGTAAGCTGAAAGCACATTCCTGTCTTTTATAATTTGAACATTATGTTCTTATAATAAATCACTGATACAATCATTTATCAAATGTTGTTGTTATTCCAGACTCCCATTCCACCCACTACTACTCCTATGTTTTATCTGCTACTCTTAAAACTGCCATTCACTAAACCCTTGACAGACTGATTCCTTGATAGAATGAAACCAATCATTCTTTGATAAAATGACCCCAATCTAGCTGAACTGTAGCAGCACATTACACTTGTGGCAAAGCCTCTGCCCTCTGTTATGCTCACTGAGCTCCACTTTTTCTGATGTAGGAGCTGCATACATAGGAAAAACCTGACCCTATAACAGGAAAGTACTTGCCTACAGATGCTGTCTCAAGTTTTCTGCAACTTCTAACCAACTGATGGATGTCCAGTCTCTATGTGTGATCCTTATAGCTACTATTCCCAGGTTACATCTGCTGTGCATTTTGGAATGTAGTTTATACATCAATGCTCTATATGCTTGGACACCTCTTAAGATATAGTCACCAAACTGGGCACAATGGTTCCTGAGATCGACGAGCAAGTTTCTGCCTATGTTTTGATACTACCAGACCCTCTATGTGTCCCTATTTTCCAGGGACATCCCTGATTTAGAGAAGCCATCCCAGTTTCTGATTTGATCCCGGAATGTCCCACTTTTCCCTGGGATGTCCCTATTTTCATTGGAGAAATGTTGGAGGGTATGGAGTTATCTGACCCCCGAGACATCGGAAGGCAATCCTGTATAGGGAAGTTTTAAAAAAAAAAAATGTTTAATGTATTATTATGTTTTTATATATGTTGGAAGCTGCCCAGAGTAGCTTGGGCAACCCAGTAAGGTGTGGGGTGGGTGGGTATAAATAGTAAAATTATCATTATGGAATGGGACGTCACTATTTCCACTGGAGAAATGTTGGAGGGTATGTACCACTGGATACCATTTTGAATCAGGATGGTGCACTGTGCCTTAAAAGCTGCAGTGATTTGGACCTGTTAATAAACCATCACAAAATTTGGCATGGTGGTTCCCAAGATCAAGGTGCAAGTTATGACATATGTTTGCCTACAACGGGAGTCTATTTTGACTCAAGATGGCCAACTCTAGTATTTCTGAACTGGACACCTTTTAAGATATTGTAACAGCCATGCCCCCACTAGAGGAATCTTCCTCAGAGGATGACTTGTCACTCCTCAAAGTAGATGTTACGGAGAAGGCTGCTTCAGTGGACTGTGTGACAGGGCAATGGGAGCTGGGGCCTTCAGTGCTCACAGCCTCCTCTGCAAGACACAAAGGGCCCTTGCACAGAATCAGATGTCAAGTGTGAGCCTGGGAAATGTGGAGTCCTGGAGCATAAAGGTGCCGGTCCAGTCAGTTGCCAGAGTGCCCTTGGGAGTGAGGGACTACTCTGGAAAAAGCTGTTCCTTATTAGTAGACCAAACTCCTTAGGCAATCCAGGTGGCCTGCAGTGGAGCTCTGAGAGCTCATAGTTCAAAGCCTCCAGTTCCTGGGAGAGAGTGCCGAAACAACATTCTGCTCTATCTGTGGGATTGGCTTTGGTTTGTGTGTGTGTGTGTGTGTGTGTGTGTGTGTTTGTGTGTTTTTAACTGAATAGCAAAAACAATGGCACTGAAAAACAAATATCTTTGTACGCATGTACTGCAGAAACCCTGAAGATGTTGGCATAAAGCTAACAGCCATCATATTCTTTACAGTATTCTGTGAACGTTCTCTTGGTGAGAGTTTATTTTGTTTCTAGTTAAAAATACTTGTTCCTGCTCTATCTTTATTAGTCATTATTCCAAAAACGTAAATAATACTGTGATGTGGGTAGTGTGTGTCTTGCAGAATCTTTTTTTATTTGTATAAAGAATAAAGACACTTGGGGGGGGGGAAGAATCTACTTTTGATTGCCCTTTTGATAAATGAATTTGCTGGGGGAACTTTTCCACAGTGGTCTCAAAGCATAATATTTAACACTGCAACTCTAGGTCTAAGTCAGCTGTAGTTTACCATTGTTGTGAAATAATCAGTCTGGATGTAACAAACTTAAATGTTGCAAATTCCTTACAGTTAATATATTCATTAATATTATCAAAAATTAGATAATAAATACTTTGGGTTTTTGACAGCCTTTTGCTTCCTATTCTGTGGGTGGGCATTCTTATTAGAGGTGTGCATCCATTTTATAAATGAATGAATGAGCCTCATTCATTCATTTCTTGTTACAGAAGATGATGAATGAAAATCTGAACAAATGACAAATAAAAATCCATTCATTCTTTTTTACTTGCCTATAAAATGAAGACCCTTTGTCTAACATGTATGAAATTTGGAAGGTTTGGTAACTTTTGGTTTGGTAGTAAAGCAGCTGATATTGCAGTTTGCATAAATAATACAGAAGTTACAAGCTGCAGGAGATTGGCTGGATGTGCTATTGAGAAAGAACCTAAAGGACAAATGAACTAATGCATAAATTCAATTCAATAACATGGAAAACAGAATTAATTAACGTATAAAAATGAATGTAAAAATTACACACCCACCCCACCCACCCACCCACAGAGAGAGAGAAACAGAGCTGTATATTTATATATTTCATATTCCAAACTTGCATCTAATACTTTTCACTGCAAGAGAATATGTTTCACCTTCATCCCCCACACTTTATATGAGATGAACATGAAATTTGGGTTCTAAGAGTACCAGTGATGTTAGTTTTCATGGAAAAATCCTGTTGTGATTTCTGAATGCCTCCTGCAGGAAGCTGGATAACACTGCAATTTTGATTTGCAAAAAAGCACAATTTCTTTGGGCTGAAGAACCTATTGATATATTTAGGCACCATGTTTAATGCATACTATTGACTAGATTCCAGAGGAAGAAATGTAGCCTGCATTGTGCACTACAAAGGAAAAAGGCACTTGTGCTTGGCACATCTGCTTCCATCTGATTTATCGCAAATCTATTGGCCTGCTTTGTGATTCTCTTTTTCTGTCCCAGAAGATTTATTTGTGTTCTAATGTCATGTTGCAGTTTGCATTGGTGGCTATGTCATTCATAGTGTGTGTGCGTGCGTGTGTGTGTGTGTGTGTGTGTGTGTGTGTGAGAGAGAGAGAGAGAGAGAGAGAGAGAGAGAGAGAGAGAGCTCAGTTAGAATGTGGTGCTGATAATGCCAAGGTTGCAGGTTCGATCCCCGTATGGGACAGCTGCAAAGTCCTGTATTGCAGGGGGTTGGACTAGATGATTCTCAGGTTCATTTCCAACTCTACAATTCTATGATTCTATGATATAAACTCAGCACTTTGGCTGTAGCTTTCTATTCACTCTGCAACTACAAAATATAAAGGAACATTCAACTGTGGGTGTAATCATGCAAGGTGAAAGGAGGTAGAATATACTTTAACACATTAGCCCCACCAACAGTTTAATAAGATCTGCAAATTCAAGAAGTCCAGGCCTGCAACCCAATTTCATTCATTTTAGTATTGAGTGATCCCATTACCAGGCCCCACCGTACCACCCCTTTCTTTAAGGCTAAGCTTAAAGGCCATCTTTAAGCCATTCCACATATCATGCAAAATGATCACCCCCACTAGCTGCAAGCTCAAGTAGCAGGAACCATTGGGATTGGAGCCAAATGAGAAACAAAGGGAGGGGGAGGTATCAGAAAGCTCTAGGCATTGCTGATATTTGCATCTTTTAAAAAATGGGAAAGCGACAAAAACCCACCTCAAAAAAGCCTAGCGAGAACTGAGAATGGTAACTGAGGGTGGGGCTGTGGTCTAAACTACTGAGCCTCTTGGGCTTGACAATCAGAAGGTCAGCAGTTCGAATCCCTGCAACAGGGTGAGCTCCCGTTGCCCTGTCCCAGCTCCTGCCAACCTAGCAGTTCGAAAGCATGCCAGTGCAAGTAGATAAATGCGGCGGGAAGGTAAACGGCATTTCCATGCATTCTGGTTTCCGTCACGGTGTTCTGTTGCGCCAGAAGTGGTTTAGTCATGCTGGCCACAAGACTCAGAAAGCTGTCTGTGGACAACTACCGACTGGCTCCCTTGGCCTGAAAACAAGATTAGCACCACAGCCCCATAGTCGCCTTTCACTGGACTTAACTGTCCAGGGGTCCTTTACCTTTACCTGTACCAGTGTGTATAGAAAATTGACCTGTACAAAGAATTAACTTACTGTGTAGGTTTATGTGCCAGGAATTGGTATTAATACATAACTAATTAAGCACCCCAAGGGGCCATGTTCACATTCAAGTATTTACATTCATAAGTTTTATATCCAGTTATAAGGATGGAGAAATGGGATTTGATATTTTGAAGTTATTTTGTAAACTTATTTCTTCAGATGGGTCATTTACAGTGTGCTTAAGTCCCGACTTCCACCGCACTACCCTGTGGTCTATAACAATGATGAACTGCACACACTGGAATGTCAGACCTTGTCAAACTGCAGGCTTTTATGTTGGTTGTTTAACTTGGCTAAGTGTACGGCTGTGACACTACATGGTATTTCTGCTTTTTAGTCTAATGGGAATAGCCTGGATTGTTTTCACCTGCCACAAGGAGCAAATGTCAACACGGTGTATTCAGGGAAAAAACCAGCATCTCAACACTAGGAACATAGTGCTGATTTGACAATTGGCATTAGATTCCCAAACACTGTCCTTGCAGCAGGTGTCTTGGAATATGTGAGCATTTGTTTTAAATTGTCAGTGGACTAACCTACATTCTAGCTGCCCCTCTCCAGTGTATGATAACAGTTTTAAACTACACGTGCATTTAAGTAACATTGCACAACAAAATGCCTTCAAGAGGGTCTCCATAAGTTAAATTCCTCCGTATTCTTAGGTCATGTCTTGCCAACATTCAGTGTAGGAACCACTTCTTTAGTTTTGCTGCCCTACATGTAAAACGCTAAAGACAAATTTATCAGAAGCATCTTTGTAGCATATGTCTGCCTCAACACTGACCTATAATCAAGAAAGATTGGAATTTTGGCATTTGCTAGCTGTTTAAAACCTCCCTTTTGATGATAAAGTGGAGAAAGTTGAAAGCCCTCATTTGTGCTTTGATCTAATAAAGAATGTAATTCCAATAGCCAGCTAAACTCTCCCCCCACTGGCCTTTTTCTAGACAGATTTAACAGCATTGTATAATAAAATAGATACTATCTTGCGGTGTATTGAATGAACCTTCTGAAACACAGAACATTCAAAACAACAGCTAAATGTTTCAAATCAATGATACAAGGAAATTGAGGTGGGCTGGAAAACAATATTTTCTATCCTCTTTTGTGGTCATCATGTTGTTGTTTTAAAAGCAGTTATTTGAATACACACTCTCCAGGCCTGAAGTAGCTCAGAATTTAATTTACTGTGTTATTAACTAGTGCCTGAGCACGATAAGAGCCTGTGCCCAAGAATGAAGCCATATTAAATATGAATATGAATTGTTAATACTTCATTATTCAACTTATGCCTGTTAGCTCAATTGGTATCTATTTCCTTCTGCCCTGGGGTGATTTATTTGTTACCAACAAACATTTGTCTGGTGGGTGGCAATTGAAAAAGCACTCATTGGGCCATATGAATAGTAATTTCTTAAGCATTTCTAGTGCTGGAATAGGAAATGTTTCATTCATAAAGTCAGACTGTACATTCCTAATGAACCCAGGGACAGTGTGCAAATGAAGGGCAGGAGTGGGGGAAACTGTGCCTTCCAGGTGTTATTAGAATCAAGCTCAGCTGGTATGGTCACTGGGCAGGGATTATGGAAGCTATAGTACAATGACATTGGGAGTAGCACAAGTTCCCGATATCTGGTCTAGGAACAAGGTCTTTCATGAGTTTTCCAGACCAGCCTTCCCCACCTGTGGCCCTCCAGATGTTTTGGATTATAATTATCACCTTCCCTGACAATAAAACATGGGGGGGGGGGAGGCATGGCTGCCTTGGCTTGGACAGCTTTGGTCTATAAAATGAGTATTCATGAGGGTGAATCACCATCACAGTGCCAGGCAGTGCCTTAGCCTATGCACACTCATTTGAATACACACACACAAACACACCTACCTCACTCTCCACATAATCAGCAAGCCTGATCTTCAAAAGTTCCTGACGATATTGAGAGAGAGCCCCACGCATGTAAGATGTGCATGAACTGGAGCCTGCTATTGCAAGGCAAAACTCATATGTGCGTTCTACACAGATCAAATGTCAGAATAGAGCTATTTGTCTACTAAGTTAAAACCTGCTCTTTTTGGTTCCAGACAAAATATGTGAACATGTCCTCTTCCTTCACTTTCTCCCCCTCCCCTGCCCACTTCCCTTTTCTTTGCAGAATATCCATATGTGTGAAGACACTTTGGTTGCAGACATCATAGGATTTTGGTCATCGCTTCATAACTGATGTTCTTTCAGTTGACTTTGGGCTATATTTCTAGAATTTGGAAGAGCTCTGAATGTTTGGTAACATCAACTGTGGTAGCCAGCATCACACGGAATTGCGGCAGGTAGGCAATCATGTAACATGAGGTATTGTGGGGGTATATATATATATATATATATATATATATATATATATATATATATATATATATATATATATAATATTGCTGCTTTATTGTCTCTTTCCACATTCTGTTATTTTAGTGTTATGCTGAATTTCACAGTGAAAGTTGCCATTTTTGTTGAGTGCAACAATGTCTATGGAAAAGAAAATCTAACCTTCTACTTTGTGTGCATTTTTTCCTATCTACTTGCATTCATTGTCTCCCAAATCTGCTGCTGTCTTGGGAGTGGTGAAAGGAATGAAAATCCATTGCTGAATTTTATTGTTGCTGCTATGGCATGCATCTCTGACAGACATACAGTATGTAGAAAGCAAAGGGTTACTATCAGTTTGCTTCAGCTGCCTGTGTGTAAGCATTTTGTCATTTACTGAACTGTTTTTAGCTAAAAGAGAACTGAAATTATATAATTTCAGTTCTCTTTTAGCTAAAGGGTAGTGATAAAGCAGGATATCAAATCCAAACTGTTCTTCTTCTTAGTGTTACTCACATAATAAAAATTGTGAATTATTTACATATACTGTACAGTACTGTACCAGTCATTTGCAGTAAGAACATGCATTGCACAGTTCATGAAATGCCCGTTTCTTCCTATGTGGATTACACCAAATAAATGTTGAGAATCTAGATGAATATGCACAGGAAAAAATGTGGACTGTTTGTCATATGAAGTATATACCGGTAGTTTTGGACCCTATAATTTTATCTGAGCTTTTGCTTGAAAAAGGAATTTATGTACGGTAACTTTCAAAGTGTTCATACTTGTAAAGTAATAGTTACTTAAGTTAACACCTGTAACTTTTTTGGACTTTTAAAGTAATTATTTTAAAGTATGCCACTTTCTTATTGTTTTCTTGTTAAAAGCTATTTGATATTTGAAAATGACTAGGGCATTTGCAATTATTATTGACTTTATTTTGCATATAAGCCCAGGGGTAGCCTTAGCTTTCAGTCTAACCTGCTTTGTCACACAGTTAATAAGGAGATTAGTGCAGTTGGATAAACAGAGGTTTTTTTTTGTTTTTGTAAAGCTAGTTTCACTTGGGCTTTAAGCCTAGCAGCAGATGTGTTTAAAATGCTGTTTGGGAAACTGAAAAGGAGGGCATGTGTTCAATGGCATGTAGAACAAAGTTCAACCCTCAATGGAGTTTGTTGGTATTTCTTATGCTACTATCCACAGAAAAAATGACCCTAAGGCTACACCATAGTGCATGAGAATGATTGACAAGTCTGCAATTAAAATGCAGGAGATGCTTTTTGACCTGCATGCAAGATCTCTGTCTTGACCTTTGAACAACCCCTGATATTTTAGCATTAAATGTGCAGCACTCAAAAACTATAGTTATGCTTGGTTTCTGAATAAATTGCACATCTTGGAGTAGCTGAGTAAGTGGTCAGGTGTGTTATCTCTGAACTGCTGGTTCCCCATATGAACTCAAGTATAGAAATCAAAGTTAATTTTCTGAAGGGTTTGGTATGATAGTTAAAAGCCAGGAGACTGGGGGATTAAGAAGGAAGAGATGAAGAGACTAAACACACTGATTAAAGTCTCATGCTGCTCATCTAGTTATGTGATTCATTGGTGTTTTTTTAATGTCTTCTCCACCTTATTTTTCCACCAGTCTGTCTGGATTCCTGTTGCTTTAGCATAAATCACTACAGTGGCCTGAGCTGGCACCCTGAGGACTGATTGTAGCTAATTCATGCCATTTAATCTTAGACATCCAGGACATCATGCAAACCAGTCATATGGTCAAAATAGAGTTTTAATTAACATTTGTGTTTGAGATAATAGACATGGGCTAATGGGGTGTGTGTATGTGTGCTGGTGAAAAATCTACATAATCAAGATAGTAAATCTGTACATTGTGTGTGTGTGTGTGTGTGTTTCTGAAATATTTTAAATAATTCTGTAGAATTTATTAGCTGAGACATAACTGCAAGAGGAAATGACAGTTGCTCTTCATGACTTTTATCTCGGCTGTTAACCCACTGACTTCAATACTTTATTTTTATTTTGTCTGTTTTCAGAATATTCTATATTCAGGTCACACAATTAGAGGAAATATATATATAATGTTCCTTATTTTGTCTCCTGGAAGATCTTAAAAAAAAAAATCAGATCTCTCTCTCCCCCACCTCCCCACCTTGTTATATAATTATCCTGTGTCCATTAGGCTGGCTGTGATCCATCTTTCTTTTCTAGGAGATAGCCAGGAGGTGCTGAAAATAGATAACTCAGCTGTAGCATTCAGTATAAAGCTGGTGAAATAGACCAGAAAAGTCTTCCCTTTGTGAGAACTTGGTTGTCTAAGAAGACTGGGCCTCCTTACAAGTACACTGCATTATCTGGAAAGGAGTTGGGATTCCTGCTTTGTTGAAGTCCTTCAGGGAACATATAGAAACTGCTTGTGGCTCATATGTCAAGCCAAAGTCTTTACTCGGTTTTTTCTAACAGCTTGAAAAAGTTCCTGCTGCAGTACCAGGCCATCTGTGAGCATCTACTACTTTGGGCTTTTATACCTGTAGCATGGGCATACCGATGGGGGGGGGGCAGGGGGGCAGATGCCCCCCCTAGAAGCCAGCTGCCCCCCCCCCCAGAAGCAAAAATGATCGGCGCTGGGCGAGAGAAGCCGCAGCCCGGGCTGCCCGGCACGTCCATTTAGGCTGATGAAGAAGCGGGGCGGGAGGAGAGGAGCGGAGAAGGCGAGGCAGTGGAGAAGGAGGCTGCTGTCCCCGCCGCCCGAGTTCCTCCCTTTGCCCCCCCCCCCACGGGCAGAGGCCGTCTACCTACTCCCATAGGTGCCTTCCGAGAGGAACCACGGCCAGCCCGCCCCCCCCCCCGGTCCCACGACCCAGCCGAGGAGTCCTGGCCTCCAGTGCCCGTGCGGGGACATGTCTGAAGGCCCCCTCCCTGTTCCAATCCCCTGTCCCACCTCCCAGCTGCCTCTGGATGCCGCGGGGTCCCACATAGCCGCCGACCCCGGAGCTCCCCTGTCCGCCCCGAGGCCGCCTCCCACGCTAGGAAGACTCCCGGAGCTGGGCAGGGTTGGTCCTGCCAGGCAGGCTCGGGGGGGCGGCCTCTCCCATGGGCGCCTGTTTCGGAGGCGGAGGCGGGGTCTTCAAAGTCCCCCCTCCCGCTTGCTCAGCTCCATCTCATCCCGAAGGAGCGCGCGCCCCTCAGGCGCGCTCCCCACCAGATCCGTCTGACCTCGGCTGAGCTGCACCGCCTCTACTGCGCCCCCGCCGCCTCCGAGCCCCGCTGTTCAAGGCCAGGCAACTAACGGGCCGGCACCAGCCAGCCTCTCCTTCACCCCGCCCCCAGCCCCGCCCCGGCCCTGCCCCCGGGCACAACCTGAACGACCATGGCTTGCCCCCCCCCTAGTTTTGATCCTGGGTACGCCCCTGACCTGTAGCCTCTGCAGTTGTAACAAAACTGCAGCTCTTGTCTTCCAACTTCTCAGCCTTTCATCATGATGTCATTGTGCGGGATGTGTAGCTAATCATGTGAGAGCTCACCAGCTCTCAAATTTCCTGCTGCTCAGAGAAGCTTTGCTGTCCTGGCATAGATGCATGCTTTTAATGCACAACATGCCAGTGAGGAATTCAGCAAATGACTTGCATGCAGCTTTGTGGCATAATAAGTTACTCATTTTCCCCTTGCCTGGGTAGGGACTGCAGCACACTGACAGAGCCATGCTTTGCGTGCAGAGTGTCCCATCTGCACCTAAAGGGATCAAGCAGTAAGCAGTGAGAAACATCTCTCCTTAAGACTTCGAAGAGCAGCTGCCAGTCAGAGCTGGCAAATCTGGGCTAGATGGACAAATAACCAGAACTAATAAAAAGCAACTTTCCATGAACCTTATAGAGGCTTTTAGGGAACCTGAAATGGTTTGAGTGGCTGCAAACTACTGGTCCAGTTGCAGAGAGGTAGTGATATGGTATACCGAAAGGGATGAGTTTTCTGCAAGCAGCAGGAGGAAACAAAAGAGAGGATTTGTGTGATGTGTTGTTTGCTGAGACTTACTCGTGTTGTGTCCTTTAGAGTTTCAGGAGGACTAGAGGTTGATTTGCAACACCCCTAAATGAAAGGACAAATGGTTTATTCCACTTCCTATTCTTTTTAAATTATCCTGGGGACTATTAGGGGCAGAAAAGAATAAAGACAAAAAGCTCAGAGGGACCATTGGTATTGAATGAAGCTCCCCAGTATAGCTGCAACAACCGACGGCTGAATAATCACTAACCAGACCCTCTACTATAGCTTCACAGTTGCAGAGCTTTAGTTAAGATCAAGATAGTCTATTTTTTTACTTACTTAATGAAGGCTTCTCCTGGTGTGGTGGTTACTGTCTGCCTGAAGCACTTGGGCAGCTCATTGTAGAAAACACCTAAATATGCAGCTGGGTATCATCATGATTTGGCTTCTCAGTAGCAACTACACCACTGGGAAACATATGACCCTAAGAGGCATTTTGTGTGTGACTGCTCTTCTGTTCTAGCGTTCTCTACTCCAATATATTCACCAGAGAATGAACCCGGTCTTCTGTTGGACAGGATTAATCAAATTAGGATGTACTGTACATTTGTGCAAGCTTCAACTCTTCCTACTTAACAATCTGAACTTTTCCCCAACCAATCTTTGATAGATTTATCACTGTCTCTGCTTCATTAGTGTAAGTTCCTAAAGTAGCCTGGATTGAGCTTCCCACCCCATTGGGTCTCTGGAAGTTCTATCTTTGTGTGGACTAGAAACAGACACATATTGTCTTTGGTCAATTCATGTTCTAAGGCACCATGTAGTGTGCAGCCTGCCATTTCACACATGACAGCTGCTGTGGTGTATTTTGAGCCATTGATAACACATTGTCAGGCAATGATGTTCTGTCTAATATATCTTTAATTGAAGCTGTATACACACTAATCCATTTGTAGCATAAAAATCTAGCCCTCCCCCCAGCTCCCATCTGCAATTGTTCGTGCTTGTCCTCAACATGCTGTTTTCAATCTAGATCAATTTTAGACACCTCATGGGTGGTTGTGGTTACTTGATACACTTTTGAAAGCCCTTGCCTTGATTGAGTTACCCATGCCTTTTCTTCCTTGGAGATGCCCCAGGTGAGTGAAGAAGGAAGTGATGATTGCGTTCTTGGTATACGTCCCCCCATAATGTCATTGGGTGTAGGTGTGGATACACCCCCGTAAGACAAACTATGATACATCTTTGGACATATTGTGCAGAATTAACCTGCAATGAGCTTTCCTTTTTGGAATGAAACCATTTTCTCAACAAACACTTTTAAGGGGGCAAAAATATGCAAAACACCAAGAATGTCTTTGGACTATGTAGACAGTGAAAAACAAGGAATTGGTCCCTGTTGATTCTAGAATAAAATGTTGTGTATATGTAGCCCATAGAACAAAAAAATCAGTCTTTGCTCTTCAGCCAGCGGAGGGCTGGCCACTGAAGGATAAATGAATATATGCTATAGCAGCATGAAACAATGTGGAATATTGGGGGGAGATGTCTTGGCAGCAGTGATCCTTTTCATGGGAACTCCACCTGTGTTCCATTTTCCAAATTCTACTGCAATCCATGACTACTCAACTTGTCCAGTTCTCTTCAGGGTGTTTTATTTTGTTTTGTTTAAATGTGTTTATATTTCTGAAAACCTTGGGGGTTCCCTGAGCATGTTTCTCAACAACCCTATTTTGGCCGCAATCCTGTTGGCACTCAACACGAGAGTTTAGTATTAGGAGTGATATTATGCCTGGAATATCCATAATGTATATAACAGTGGATGCTATGGCTGGAAGAACTGCTCACCTTGTAGGCAGCATAATACTAACTATTTTACAATGACTTGTTATGAGGTTTTATTTTAATTGTTGTTAAGCCACTCTGAGCAGAGACAATGCATTGTAAGGGCAGAATATAAATATTCTGAGAAATTTGTGCGCACGCACACACACACACACAATGCTGATATGAAGTGAAAGATTGTGTTTAATTTATTTTTGTACAGTTCAGCATATAAGTATTGGAGCAGGGGATGTAACACAAATGCTTTCTGTAAAGTGGCCATTCAGATTCATTACAAACTGGGGATCTAGGACCAGCTGACATAATAGTAGTCCTACTTTCAGCCAACATGGACCATAGCTGTTAAGAGTGTTTAATGTAAAATAATTGTCCGTGACTGGTCTGGAAGGCGAATTCTCTGATAAGAAATGACTCCCACTAAGCCAAGAGCTTGATAGAAGGAATGCCAATTGATTATATTGTTACAATCTCTTGCTCTGTCAATGATAATTAGTGTCAGTAATTGCTGGAGGGTAGGCCAGTATCGGTCAGGACTCCTGCCATCTTTAGGAAATAAATCTATAATGGTTAAACTTTCTGTACTGGATTTTTTGTGACGTATGCAATGCAGATCAAGTTAACTAAAAGGCTCCTATCATATACTCTAGTGACCATAAATAAAGTACAAGCTGTATTAATATAACTGTGTAAGACTAGGGACTGCACTCATGCCCGTGCTGCTCACCCTTCCCTGCTACTCCACCCCACTCAGATTAATCCCCTACAGCAGCCTTTCTCAACCTTAGAGCCCCAGATATTGTTGGACAACAACTCCCATCATCCCCAGCTAGCAGGACCAGTGGATGATGGGAGTTGTAGTCCAACAACATCTGAGGACCCAAGGTTGCAAAAGGCAGCACTAGAGCTTTTCCCTCTCACTCCATGCAACTACTTAGGTCACTTCCCACCTTCCCCACACCATTTCTGATGCCACAAGTCTTTTCTATTTTGTAGTTCTGCTTTGTGCCCATTTCTACTTCACCCACATGTCCACATCTCCCCTGACACTCCTTATGTGCAACCCCACAAGCCCACAAACCAGTGGTAAACTCCTGCATCTTCCTCCCCCCACACATTGCAACTGCTACAAGGGTCATTTATTAAAGATTTTCCCTGACCCACTTCCGGTTATTGTAGAAGGATAAAATTGCACATGTATAATGATACATCTCTCCATAGGTAACGTGGTAATTTGTAACTCTGAACTCCTAGTGGTTTCTCTGTTACGGGTGCTAATGTGGAGTAACCTGATAATGGAACCAGTTGAATGCAGAGCGGTTATCAGGCTCCTGTACTTGAAAAGTGCACACCACGGGAGACGTTCGATGAGATGAAAGGGACTTATGAGGAGGATGCCCCATAATATGATGTAGTCAAGCACTGGCAAGTTCAAGTGTGGTCGGACTTCAGTGGAATAGCTCCCATTCCTGGGTGATCACAGTCTGCCATTGATGAAGACACCATCCAGCAAGTGGAGGCCGCCATTTTAGAGGATCACCGTATAACCGTTTGCCAACTAGCTGCAGATGTCAAGATCAGTGTGGGCTCTGTAGAAAAAATCATCCATGACCATTTGCACATGGGAAAGGTGTCTGTGCTGTGGGTTCCCCAGCTGCTGACACCTTTCCAGAAGCAGGAATGAGTCACATGATCACAGGCTCTTTTGGCCATGTGTCACAAAAACCATGATGACTTCTTCGCCAGACTAATTACTCAGGACAAAACATGGGTCCATCATTATGCCTCAGAAACTAAATGCCAGTCCAAACAACGGAAGTACTCTGCCTCACCACCTCCAAAGTGGGCAAGGTCATGTTCATGATCTTTTGGGACCAGTGCGGAGTAGTGATGATAAATTTCCTGGCAAAGGGTACCACAATTACCAGGGCATACTATGCTTCACTGCTGTAGAAATTGCGGAAGGCCATCAAAATCAAGAGGCGTGGTATGCTGACCAAAGGTGTCCGCCCTGGTTCACAACTTGCATGTTGCTCAGATGGAAGCACAGTTCTGTGGCTATGAAATCCTTCCTCACACCCCTTATTCTCCCGACCTTGCACTATCAGACTTCCAACTCTTTCCAACCATGAAGTTATTTTTGAAGGGCAAGCTTTTTCCAGACGATGAAATGCTGATTTCTGAGGTCAAGTCGTGGCTACTGATGCAACCTGCTGACTTCTACAGACGAGGTCTCCACAGCTGCATAAAGCGATGGGGAAAGTGTTTGGCTCTTGCTGGTAGCTATGTAGAGAAGGACTAATAACTTGCCCAGTTACGTTTGTCTCAGTCCACGGGAAGTACATCAGGGGAAATATTTAATGAATGCCCCTCGTAAGCTGAAAACTGCTACTTCCCCTCTCTGGTGTTACTCCCTGCTCACTCCACTCAAACATCTGCCATTGTTTAAAACAACCACTTCCCCCTCTTTCAGCACCATTCCTTCTTGTTGTACTCAAACTTGTCCCATTGTTTAAAACCACAATTTCCCCCTCTCAGTGTTCCTCCCTTCTCACTCCCATGCTATGGCCACTGCTGTTGTGCAACCTTCCTTTACTTTTGCCCCCCTGTCCCACTCTGACTTCATGAGAATCCTGGATTGCGATGCAGCAATAATCCTAGAAGTAACAGGAACAAATGCTTGATTATTTTTATTTTTTAAGTAATGTAGGTCCTATTCAAAAGAATGCTTGAGGATTCAAACTAAACAGAGAGCATGGTGTGAGAGAGTATGTATGTGTACAGGTCCACCCCAATGTCCCCATGTATACTGACCCCTCTCCCAACATTTGCACATTCAGTGTGAAGTTTTGCAGAATGACACACACCTTCAGATGCCATTTCTAGTAGAGTTGGTAGCACTGAATCAGAAGCAAGTGGGAAGGAAGGACGCAGTAACTTCTTCAGGGTGATGAAGCTATTACCGCTCATCAGGGTAAGCACCAATCAACACAAGGCTCACCAGAGCTCCTGATTGGTGCGCAGGGTTTAACGTGCTGGTATTCCCATTTATTTTGTTTTATTTATAATATTTCTGACCAGGCCTTCACTGGAAGGTCCCTGGGCAGATTACTATGATACTATAAAAGCAAATAATACCGTTCCAATTAGTCACAAATAAAATGGTTCCAAATGGAATAGAACAGTATAAATTTAGCAAAAGAGGTAGGTCCCTCAAAACGAAACAGCTTAACTGTCCATGACCAGGTTTAGAAGCATGTCTTCAGTGAAAACTGTATGATGAAGATGCTAGGTGCACATTGATGGGGAGGAAATCCCACAATTTAGGGAGCTGCCACAGAGAAAGCTCTCTCCTGGGCTGCCATTCACCACACTTCTGAGGTTGGCAGAACTGCCAAGAAGGAACCATCTACAGATCTTCACCTTACCAAGAAGGTCAGTATAGTTCTGTCCTTAATAGGGAAGCTTGATCATAGTGACAATGCCTAGGTAGGTAGAACGAAGGGGGCAGATATGCTGCAAGCATTCCCAAGCCATATAGCTGCTTTTGGTAGTGTCCCTGAGTTCAGGATCGGAATTTCTCCTGGAAGTGCAGCTCTGTCAATTCAAAGGAACATGTTACGCAGACCTGAATTCTACAAAAAGCTTTAAAAGAAATGTTGTCAGTTCCCTTTTGGAAATGGCAGTTGGGGAATGATGGGTTAAAACACGCTTTTAACTGTCACGTTTATCATTATTCGGGACAGTGGCCAAGAGACCTGCCAGTACATGAATAATACGTTTTATTGCTATCTCATATAAATGCTACTGTTGCCAAGCTTCACTTCTTCGGCTCAGTTTTTACATATTTGTCTTCTGCTCCTTTGGGTTTGTATGAGCCCAACCTGAGTTCAGTTAACTGGTAAGCACTGGGCTCTAGACTTGCCCAGTCTTGTATAAAGAATGATTCTTGAATGCATTGTACCTTCTAACTAATTTGTTAGTCTAAGTAGGGATGGGGTATGTGGGTTGGGAGGGGGAGGTGAAGGCTCAGTGGAGTGTTGAGATAGAATCCTGAAGCGAGCAATAGAAGAGCCACTTACTGGATAATGGATTGATAACTACAGCAGAATGTACCGTATCTGTATCAAGTTCAGTGCCTTTGTAGATACAACTGGGGAAATTGTACAGGACGTGGCTTGCTCAACCACGAAGAAAAGAGGGAAATGAAAACCAGAGATAAAAGCTCCATGAATGCAGCATAGCGGGGGACGGGATCACAGAATGTAGCAATACTAGTGTTTAGGAAGTCCTATTTGGGGGCAATAAGGAATTTAGTGAGGTACAATGCAAGGAAGCGTTCAAGGCAGAAAAAAGCAGCCAATGTGGTTTTAAGCAGAAACTGTTCAAAGGCCTGGGGTTAAGAAATAGATAGGGAAGGCAGTGAGACAAGAATAGACAGCCAGGTAAAGCTCACAGGGGAAAGATAAGGACAGACAGCAAAAGCCATTAATGTTAGAGAAAGAGAACTAAGGATACCGAGAATCACTTTCAAAATTAGATTTCATCAGAAGAAAACAGAACAAGAAGGACCTTGGAGAGAATCTATATGCAGAGGAAACGTCATTAACATAAATAGATGGTGTGTTTTGTTAACACTATTTTACTGAGGTAGTTTTTAAAGAAGGAAATATGTTCATGAAGAATAGGATATGGTTTCGAACTGGGAGTCACAAACAATATTGCTTGCTTTATTGGTAAAAAAACAAAGCTACATAAACAGATAAGATTTAGGGCATCATAAATTGGGAGTCACAACTCCACTGGGTTTACAGAAATGAAAAGGTGGGAGATGAAAGAAGATGGAAAGGAGGCATATGAAAGCAAGGTGGAGAAATGTCATAGTGCTTATAAGAAAGTAGTGTAGATCAGGCAATTATGCTTGGTGAAGTTTCTAGATTGAAAGTGAAGCTCTGTCAAGTTTAGGGGGAAAGGCAACTTAATAATATATATATTTTTAAAAAACACAGTGTTTTAACATACTATGGTCATCGTTTGGTTTAAACATGCATGTAGACTGTTCACAAGATTTGGGAAACAATCCAACCTGTTCTGGCTCTTCTGATTCAATTCAATTCAAGTGGATGAAATTTGCAGAGAAAGGAGCCCACCCACAGTAGATGATCCAGTTTTTTTGTACATTGAACTTAAATTTAAAAACCAGAATGTGATCTATTTTTTATTATCTGTCAGGATTTGATGCAATTTGCCAGGCAGCTTTCTGAAGGATAGGTGCAGCAGTTGTACTCAAGGGAAACATTACCACTTTGGGGTGGGCAAAATAGATACCACCTTTTGTTTTGTGGGAAATCAATATGAAAACTGGTGACATGAGAAAGAAGGCTCCAGGTAAGTGGATAGTAATAGGGTGGCAATGAGCAACACAGCTGAGAGCTTACCTAAAGGACAAGCAGCTTTATCTGAGGGGGGGGGAATGTTAAGAAAATATTATTAATATTGAGCAGCAAGAATTCAATGTAATGAAATCAAGGTACCCTACAACTCAAAAGAAGAAGGTGACACTTTGAACAAGCAATCAGAATTTGCCAGAGAAAAATGGAAAAGAATAAAAGCAACGAACAAAGACACACGTGCAGCAGAAGCAGGGTGGGATCTCTGAGAAGTTTTAAGAAACTTAAGGGAAAACAGGAGAACATAAACAAAATGAAAAATTAACAGCTAAAGTAGGTGATGCTTGTTTTGAAAGCAGAAAGAGATTATAATGTAAAGCATGGCTCAAATAGCCCCCAAAGCCCTACAACTGAACCAAAGGATAAGGAAAATGAGTTCTTCTAAAAGTTTGAAAAATAAGATGCAAGTGAAAACTAGAGGTGGGGGGAAAGGGAAGGAAAAATGATGGAATGAAAACAAATCAATTGAAGTTCTTCTTCTTTTAAAATTATTAGCAAAATTTCAATCCATACAAATCAAACCATACCATTATATACATTTCCCCCTCCCCCCCCCCCGGAGAAAAGCTCGTAAATTTTATCCCTTCTGTCATCCTGGTGTCATGCTGGTGTAAAGCCTGGTGCACCAGAAGCACAGAATAGCAGCAAATAAAATCCACTCATACGTCAGCAACTGATAAGACTTGTCAACTAGTTCTTCCAAAGTCTTTCTAAATTATAAAGCTCCAAAATACAGGCCAAAAAAGAGCAGGTCTTGGAAGAGCGAGGCATACAATGGGCACCACCAGTGAAAAGGCCCTGCTCCATGTAACTCCTGCCCTGTCATTTGATAGAGTGCCCACTTGCCCTCTTTCTTGACATGAAATGCTCTCTATTGGAGTCTCCAGGTCCAGTACAAAGACCATAAGAAGGGAGAGCAGGGGCCTTGAAGTTTCCAACAGCTGTTAAGCAAGCAAGCAAGCAAGCAAGCACACAGGTCACATTTGTCACAGTCAGGACGCCTATGTCCTGGCCAGGCCTGCACCCAGTCTTGTTTTTGTACTATCTTGTTTGTCCTCAGTAACCAAAATTATATTATCAACATATACAAGCAGAAAAGTTGCTTTCCTTCATTTGCAAGGAATCGTACAAAACAAAGTGGCACTAATAAAGAAAAGTTCCAGGGTGGCAACAGAAAGCAAACTAAAAATGCTTTTGCAGTTGATCAAAACTATCCAGCAATATCAAGTTATAGGAAAACTGGTGCTATTAACAGTGATCCTTCTAGTTGGTTAATTGGTTTGGCAACTTCCATGCACATGACGTGTGATGCTAATTATTTCCACCAAGAGTTAAATGATAACTGATCAGAGGCAGCTACAGGAGAGCTATGAGATTCAGGTGAGGGTCAGTTGCCTTGTCAATCGCAGCAGGTATATAAGAGGATGACCCGGCCTGCCCAGGCCTGCCCACCAGTCTCCTAAAGAGGAGAAGCCTATCATAGAAGACTTGCGTATAGTACGCAGATCAGAAAGGGCCACAAAGGGGAAACCACACAAAAGGTATGCTGAACAGTTTGCTAAAACATTCATAGCAGATACAGCTGTTGTTAGTAACTCAGAAAAGGTTTGGGAACCTTCAAGCTTCAAAGAGGTGCAAAGTTTAACCTCAGAGGATGCTGAGCCATGATTAAATGCCATGAAGGCTGAACTTGATTCCTTAGAGAAGAACAAGACATGGGAACTAGTTCCAGGCCTGCCCAGGCCACAAAAGGTTTACAAAGTTCAGTTATTGCAAAAGTTTTTCAGTGTTAATTTTATGCATTATTTTTTTAAAAAAATCACCATGGTATTTAATAATAATATATTATGTCCTTTAGAGGAGAAATTGTGAATTGTAGAATTTTAAATACCCGTCATCATCCTTGGCTTCACTCAATTTTGTTTATAACATTCTTCCGTTTTCTTCTAGTTGTGAGGGTGGGGGTGGGTAGAAGCCTCACAAGTGGAGTAGCCTAGGGCCTCTCCTCATCTAAATCCGGCCCTGCTGCCACTTCCCACCTGTCTAGGGCATTTTCCACCAGTCAGCTTGGTCTTGTTTTTAAAGGAAAAAAAGGCATAGGGCCTATGTGTTGCAGTTTTCCCAGAGCACCCAATACCTTTGTCTGGCCAAGCCATGCATCCTCTCTCCAGAGCAGTGGCCCTGCTCGGCTGACTCCTTGAATGTTTTTCCATTCTTGAGCTTTTATAACGCCCCTTGTTTGTCTGGGTGAAGGGCAATGTGTATAGAAATGTCTGGAATGCAGCCTGCTATATACAGGTAAGGGTCACAGCAGTTGACCCCACCTGCATTGGCACCAGCCCTGCCCACCACAAGCACACAGGCTGCATGGTGTTGCTTGTGAGGGAATGCAAGTCTTGGTTCCTAAAAGGTTTCCAATCCAAGCCCTTCTGTAAGAAAACAACAACCCTAAATATACAGATCAATAATTAATTTTAGACACAGACAAACATAGGGGGAGAGAGGAGGGGGGGAGAGGAGAGACAGACAGACAGACAGACAGAGGCACACACCAAGGCAAAGGAGGAAGAAAAACATGTATTTCCCCCACTGTAGATTCCCCACTCCCTTAGTTGAATGTTTACTGTCAACTTTATCCATACAACTGTTGGGATTGACAAGCATTGTATTGTAGCATCTGAAAGATGTGGGACTAGCGAGGCAGAAATGGCAAAAACCACTTCAAAATGTGTACGGATAGAGATTTAAAAAACAATGGAACAGTTGTTTTTCTTTTTTTGAAATAAATCATGGACTGCACAGGTTTTGTGAAACAGGCGCCTCATTAAGATTGGCTTATGCTGGGAAAAGTTTGACAAAGAAAATCTTTTTTATCTTGGGAAGAGAGGAATAAAGATAAAAAATGAAAGATTTGTTCAGAATGATTTTGTGTGCAGGCTGAACATCAAAGGGCCAAAGAATTTTCGCCCCCCAGTCACAGATGGTGAGAGCAAGAGAACACAATTCTAGGGTCTCGTGCTAATGAACACACCGATTTCACTGAGCTGAGAAACAATGGCAAACACTTCAGATGCTTTGCTTTTTCACAGCCCCTTTCATGAAAGGGCTCTGAAGTGCCTACAAAGTCTTGGGATAACAAGACAAGGCGTTTTGAGGGGAAAGAGAATACTTGTGCTTTGGCTGTGCTGGTGTAAGATTGAAGGAGAATATGACTTTAAAAGAGAAGATCCCCTGCCAATGTGTATTGATGAAATGGGTGAGTAGGTAAGATTCTTAACTGTTTTTATGCCATGGGTCCTAGGCAAGGGAGATGAGATCAGACCAGACTTTGTTGTTATCCCCCTATTACCTTTGGGTAGGTTTGCATTAGGCTAAGTTGCACAGTTCATGAAGTCTCAAAGAATCATAGCAGAGAATACATTCAACATTCCATAAAATTATTCATTTCCAGATGTATGCACAGTCATGCAGATGTGTTTAAATCCCACCATTTCAAGTACTAGACATTAGACTATAGGCTTGCTAGAAGTAGCTGGTGGGCCTTCTGTAGGACTCAATGGAGTCCCCAATTAAAGGCCTCAGTGCCACACATCTTGCTCTCTCTGTATTTTAACTCTCCTGTTAACTCTCCTTTAGCTTAGTTTACAAATATAATCTTGTCACTTTGAGATCTAAGCGAAACTGGATTATGAGAGGAGTCCAGTATGCTAACATCTTTGCATACTTTATCTTGGAATCTTGATGCATTTTTTACAACTACTGCTCCAATAACGTGCCAGACACTTCCCACTGTCAGTATGTGTAGCAAATATGAATCAGTAGTTCAGTATGAATATCAACACAAAGTGATGCTGGTGGGTGCCGTTTGCAGTGCTTTTTCCCTAGAAAAATAGATGCCAGTACTCACCATGAAGTAATGACAGTAAGTGTCACACTTTTTAGCAACAACAACAACAAGGTTCCTGTACTGTGTACCATTGAGTACCCCCTGAGAAAAAACACTGGTCATTTGGTGCATAATAGATACCCAAAGTCACCAACCAACACTGTTGACAAAGTCAGGAACTTTGGAAAATTTAGCAAGCATGGTGTCACGGCAACCCTTGCCTTTTTGCTGTTGCTGCGAGCTAAAGCCGGCTCCGATTTCAAACTTCAAAAGCATTTATTTAGTGCTCGGTAATTACAGTGCAATAAATCATGTCTACTCCCTACTACAGCAAATATCCTAACTGCTTTCATTTTTGCGCCTTTTCCAAAATAAGAATTTCCTGGTCGCTCTGAAATGACGTGTAAATTTCTTCTTCCCCCTCTGGCTCCCCTCCCCCTGTCTATCACTGGCTCGAGTACTTTCTCTTTCCTCCGGTGATGTCTGCAAGAGGGGGCTGTCAGAGGATGGCGTATCTGTTGAGATTAATTGTGCCGGTTCTCTATAGCCAGCCTCCTCCCCCTGACTGTCTGCTTTCCAGCTTTCTCCCCCTGTTCCTTCTCCCACGCTCCTTTCCCAAGCCATGCTTGGCTCCGTGACACATGGGATAAGAGGTTTGGTCACCTATGGGTTAGTGCTAGGAAGGCCATTGTAAGACTGGTCTACAGTTGCAAAAAAATATAGTCTTAAGGTGATATCCAGCTGTAGCAGCCTGCATGCACAGCAGATGTCTTGAACAAATGGGAGTTTCCCTTCCACTCCTTTCCCACTGCAGTCCCCAACATGCCTCCCAAAACTTTTCTGGAGTTCTGGGACACTCCCTGGAGCTGATTGGTGGTGGTAGTGGTGAACATGAAAGCTACAGGGAGAGGGGAGGAAGGGGAAGTCCCATCGTATCTGCTGGTGCAACACTGGATCTTAAGCTTAGAACCTGGCAATAGCCAATACTACCACTTCAAATTGTAGGATAAACAGAACTCATCTTTCAGTACTCCTACATGAAAATCACACTGCAGAAAATGAATGGTGTGTAGGCTGAACCAGAACATTTCTCCTTGCTGTGCTTGTGGACTTGTTGGTTTGTTTGTTTTTAGACACAGAGAGTTGTTTTAAAATAGAGGAACATTACCAAACAGCAACCGGGTGACATAGTCCATTTTGCCATTTATTTCTGCTGCATTTATAGAGGCCTGAAATGAGCATTTAACGGTAGGATAAAGTAGCACTGGTTTCCACAGAATTTCGGCATGCTCATCTTGTACATGTGTCATGTCTATCAACAGAATGGCCATTTTCTTAAAATACAGAACTGACTGTATGCAGTTGTTTGTTTCTTATATCTGTAAACTGAAACAAATTTTAAAAGCTACAAATGTAGGCAATGAAAAGTTTTCACTGGCTTAGAAGAAGAGAAAACTCGTATGCGGCATTCCATAAAATGAGCCCTAAATGATGGAGAGAAATTTCCGTTCTGATCACGTCATTCCATAGCTGTGCTCTTCCAACGAAGCGTCTTGTACTGGCTGCTGTCAGAGGCATGTTGCTGTACAAGACAGACTGCTGCTCTCATCTATTGTGGCAACGCCTGCATCCTGTGTTTCTGGCAGCATCAATATATGCTAGTATCTCTTCTTCATAAAGGTCGGCAAGCCCTGGGTGCTTTGAACCACATTGTCTATTCTATTTGCCTTTCGGCCAATTACATTCCACATGTAGGTTGAAAGGCAGCTGCCACTGGATGCCCTCGTCTGTTCAAACCAGCATCAAACTGACAAGCCCAAGTTCTTCAGCGGCTGGTTTACATGTAGATTTACATTTTGATTTGCTTATGTGTGATAGGAAATCGTAGGTTCCCCCAGACAATGGAGCAGCAATGCTTATGTAATTGGATACACTTTATACTGCTAAACTGAAGATTTTGTGGAATCAATTGATCAAAGAGGTGGTGGTGGGAAAATCAATGCTATCTCTCCCCCCCCCCACACACACACACTCCCTATGAAAATGCAGAGGCATAGAGCTAAGCAGAGTACAGCTGTTTCCAGGGCTGTACCCTTGTCTTATTCTCCTGGTGCTTTCTGTAGATGGTAATCAGAAATAATGATGTTTGTCCCATGAGGAAAGAGTTACTTGATTTAGGAAAACAGGAACCTCTGTTGAGTCAGGCCACTGGTCATCTAGCTCAGCATTTTTTATTCATTTCATAAAATTAATATACTGCCAGATGGTCCAAGTATTCCTATTTTCTGGGGACGTCTCTGATTTAGAGAAGCTGTCCTGGTTTTTGATTTGACCCCAGAATATTCTGCTTTTCCTTTGGATGTCCTATTTTCACTGGAGAAATGTTGGAGGGTATGGAGTTATCCAACCCCCGAGTCATCTGAAGGCAATCCTGTATAGGGAAGGTTTTTTTTTTTTTTAAAATGTTTCATGTTTTATTATGTTTTTATATATGTTGGGAGCTGCCCAGAGTGGCTGGGGCCCCCCAATAAAATGTGTGGGGTATGTTGTTGTTGTTGTTTAGTCATTTAGTCGTGTCTGACTCTTCGTGACCCCATGAACCAGAGCATGCCAGGCACTTCTGTGTGGGGTATAAAGAGTAAAATTATCATTATGGAATGGGATGTTTCTATTTTCATTGGAGAAATGTTGGAGGGTATGTACTGCTTGATTGTAGGAAAAACCTCAAAGCACTTTTGTCTGCACCAGTAGTCTTCCTCTTTCTTTCTTTCTTTCTTTCTTTCTTTCTTTCTTTCTCTCTCTCTCTCTCTCTCTCTCTCTCTCTCTCTCTCTCTCTCTCTCTTTCTTTTTCAGATCTGGGACCCGCCTTTAACCCAAACATGCATCTGGGGACCCATTTCCCATTTATTTGTTTTAAACCATATATTTGTATGGTGGTAGTGCTGCTGCAGCCCACCTTGAATCAGGCCATTACCTGGTAGTGGGTCCCAGTCAACCAGCTGAAGGCAGATGGCCCTTGCTGATTGGTCGTAGTTCTTCAGGGTTTCACGGCAGGAATCTTTCCCAACCATTTCCCCAGATGCTAGGAATTTAACCAGATACTTTCTGCAAGCAAAACAAGTGCTTGCAAAACAGATCCCCAATGGCATAATCTAGTAGTTGTGCCTAATAGTTGTGTGGTCTAGCTTCTTCATTTCCCTTTCTAGCTAGCAGCTTTGCTCATATAGACCAGTGAAAAGAGCCAGTGGGATTTGCACCTCAAATGTGTTTTTTATGCTTCAGAAATGGAGTCTTGCTTTGTGATTTCCAATCTCAACTTGTTTGCTGCTCTATTCTAGTAGTGAATGTGAAGGAAACAGTATTCAAAATAAAATAATTATTAGTACATCAGACCCACCAGAAGGAGCTGAAATTTCCATTTCTAAGTTGTTCAACCATGGTAAAATACTTTTTTTCATAATAATTGGTAAGTAAACATCAGAGCTGCCAGACTGAATAAAATATTGGGGGGTGGGGGGCAGGTAAGCCCTGCCCCACATAATCAATAACAAGACATGGCATGCAAACACCATTTGAATGGCAATGCCCATCAACTTTGGGGGGCCCTCAAATATTTTAGGGGGGGCGCCAAAGGGACCTTGGCCCCTAGGAGCTGGCTCCTATGGTGAACATTATCTTTAAAAACTCCCACATGTGATCATATTTGTTTATGGGAGTTGCTTAGTCCTACTATTAGAAGTATCATCTAGATCAGTTTGCATTTGTCTACACAAATGCTGTTGTTATGAGCAAGGCTGTAATGCAGCGGGTGGCGCTGTGGAAATGGGTAACATACATACCTGAGGTACATGAAATATTACAGGTTGGTGGAATAAGCTTTTGTAGACTAGAGTTTGCTTTGCTGGATGCTTGAAAAAGATGCATCTCTATAATATGTACTCTGGGCTTCTTGTTTTGCACAGCCATAGGTATATGGCCCAAAATCCCATAATGTAACTGTACTGATGGCATATATTCAGATACTGAAATGAAGAGGACGTAGAAACAGGAAAGCAGGAGGCAATTGCTTTGGGGTAATCTTTCCAGTGAAATAACACAAGAATTAAACGTTTATATGATCCTTTTGACTTCTGGTGAGGAATGTATGGCTGCTGGTTTTTAACACATTACAACATGTTCCCACAGCGAGACTTTTAAGGCTGCTTTAAGCTTACTCATTGACTGTTTCAAAAACAATCAAGACAGAACTACGGAAGAACAAGACATTGACAATTAGATGAGAAATGCAAATCTTGAAGTAACCTAGCACATTTGTTATCATTACTGAAATATTCATTAATATTCAGTATGTGATAAAGAATTTTGTGACCCTAGAGACAAGAGTCAGAGGTACATGTGGTCAGTTGGACTCTGGTAAATTCCTCCCCTACAGCACCCTGAACAGTTCCAACAGATGGGATTCTGGAAGTCATTTTGGACTCAGAGCTGCCTATGGAGGCACAGGTCAACTGGTTATGCAAGCTGAGACCCTACCTGCCCACAGACTGTCTCACAGTGGTACATGCCCTTGTTATCTCCCGCTTGGACTACTGCAATGCTCTCTACTTGGGGCTACCTTTGAAGGTGGCTTGGAAACTACAAGTAATCCAGAATGCAGCAGCTAGACCGGTGCCTGGGAATGGCCACCAGGACCATATAACACCATCCTAAAGGATCTTCTCTGACTCTCAGTACATTTCTGAGCAGAATTCAGTGTTGGTGCTGACCTTTTAAAACCCTAATCAGCCTCGGCCCAGAATACCTGAAGGAGTGTCTCCATCCCCATCACTCATCTCAGACACCGAGGTCCTCCTCTGAGGGTTTTCTGCTGGTTCCCTCACTGCGGGAAGTGAAGTTACAGGGAACCAGGCAGAGGGCCTTCTCGGTAGTGGCACCCTCCCTGTGGAATGCCCTCCCTTCAGATGTCAAGGAGACAAAGAATTACACAACTTTTAGAAGACATCTGAAGGCAGCCCTGTATCGGGAGATTTTTAACACTTGATGCTTTATGTTTTTAGATATGCTGTAAGTTGCCCAGAGTGGCTGGTGGAACCCAGCCTGATGGGAGGGGTATAAACAACAACAACAACAACAACAACAACAACAACAACAACAACAATAATAAACAATTCTGAGGTTTAGTATTATTATTAATATTATTATTCTACTGAGGCTGATGAACCAAACTGAGACAGATTCCCATACCTTTGTGTACCAGTAACAAATATCTGCTCCAGCTAGGACCCCCCCCCCCCAAATGGGCTATTGTGGCTCTAATCTGCAGTTAGCATAGCTGCTGCCCTGTAATGTTCTACCTGGTATGCTATCCATTTGTTCTCTCATGCACTTTCCTGTATTTGCCAACTCCTGGTTAGTAGAGTGTGCTCCTCCTTCCATCTCAATTTTCTGACCTGCTTTCCAAACTTTGTTTGAAATTGAGCTGCATTGCCTGGGGAGGCTGGACAGAGCGTTCTATAAGTGAGCTGCTAAAAGCAAAGATTTGAAGAAATATTCTCTGTGTTTAAATTTTTAGCAGCTCAGTGTTCAACGGATCCAGTGGAATTGCGATGATACGATAGTGAAAGAAGCCCTATCATATTTGAACAAGTGGAAAGGTTTTTTGTTTGGTTTTTAGAATAACCATGTTTGGTTTCCTGAATTTCGCATTGAATTGTTTTAGTAAACTGTCTCTGAAGTTCCAAAGAAGCCTGTAATCTTTGATTGTGAAATAAATGAAGAGGGTAAAAAAGGTGGCAAACCTTAAGAAGACAAAGTTGAACGTAGGACTGAATTGTAGATTGTCCCTCACCGCAGTGAGGCCTGACAAGGGCCTCTGCTGCTGCAGGGAGGTATGGCAGGACTCTGCCATTGCGGGGAGACCAAGAAAGGCCCCCCCAATCACAGATACATATCGTGATACATCAAGATATCGTGATATTTAGCTGGTGATATATTGTGATGTTGAAGATCAGATATCGCCCAGCCCTATTACACAGATGAACCAGTTGCGAGAGCACAATGTTGAATTCTGCCCATTATTACCCTGTGCATGGGAGTGTTACTTGCTTCATGGACCATGTTGCCACTCATATTTTATTTGCCTTATGGACCATGTTGTCACCATAGGAGACATACCAGTAATATCCTGCTGGCAGTCAAGAAGTCCTTCCAGTACTGTAGCTGTGCAGAAAGCCTTTGTTGCTGGAGGAGATGAATTTGTAGGCCCAACAGCAAAAACTAAAGCTTGTAGTAAAATGTCTCTTTTGATAAATCTGCCCCTCCCCCACGCCAATATTAATGACTTCCCATATGGAAGGTACTTTGGGAAATTCAATGTAAGGAATCATGGTCTGTTTACTACTACTTTGTATTTCAGTCTGATGGCAACGCAAATAGTTTTCCTACAGACAGAAGACTTGGGAATAGAAAATAAGGAATAATTTACTTTTCTCATTGTATATGTGAATGTACTTCTCTATCTGATGAAAATGTTAAATCAGCCTTAGAGCCAGTCACCCACCATAAACTTTCCCCATCCTAATGTACAAAAGAAATTCATGTAAGCCCTGGTGGAGAAAAACATTTTGAATCAGCTTTAACCATGAAATGCCTGCTTTTCTCTCAATAAAAGAGACAATAATGAAACATGTGCAAATTTACAGTCAAAAGGAGGAGTAAGTGAACTTGAGGAAGAACCACACACAGAGCTAGAGATGACATCTTGGCACTTCACATGGTATGTGAATAAATGTTAAGAGGAATGTTGAGTGGTTAATGTACACAAAAACCAGCCATTGTGCACACTCTCCAGGGCCCATAGAGAATGTGTACATAATCCTTCCTCGAAGTGGGAATTGTTTACACTTCCTAGTCAATATATTTAATCTTCCACAGGCCTTGTTTGGGCTTTTTCTTCTGGGCAGCCCAGGACCATACACACTGCCCAGTCTTGTGCTCTGGAGAGGTCACTTCTATACTGCTAATTCAGCAGAAACAGTGTGGGAGACAGCAGTTACAAGTTATTGGTCTCTGCAGCCACAGCAGGTGCTGTGATTCTCTGGTGGTATGACTTCATCCTGGTGGCACACGACTACAACAATCTCCCTGGAACATCAGGAACAACCTAGGCAAACTCTGGAGTAAGGGACTGTTTTGGAGCTTCACCTTGCAAGTTCATAGCAAAGATTTAAGGACCTTTGTCATGTAGGGCATGATTTATTTTCTCCCCCAAGCATTCTTCAACAAACTTGGAGCTGTGCTTTTTCTGCTTTGTTTTACTAACTTAATTTTGTCTGCTGCTTTTATCCTGTTTCTATTGTTTTGTGGTTTTTAAAATGTGGATGGTACAGGTTGTTGTTGTTGTTGTTGTTGTTGTTGTTGTTTTGGGCTACCTAGGGGACACTTACCTACTGCTGGTTTGAAATAAAAACCAGTCAATCAATTGGATGATCATCACTGAGAAAGAAACTAAAATATTAGATAGCTCTTGGATATGTGTTCTTTTCATCTGGGAGCAAATAGTTTGGGTACAAATCCGGCACCTACCATATTAGGACCAGAGGAAGAGATAACTTTTTTTGCCATAGTCCCTGCATAAAGCAAATGGCCGCTATCAGCGTTTGGGGTGGGGATGGTTCACTGTTGTTCTCTGCATCAGCAGATGTAAGGATTAAAGGATTACAATCACATGAAAATTTTGGACATCTTTGCCACTTAAAGGCTTGCTGAATTGTATTTATGGAAATTCATGCTGCGGCTAGTTTGGGGTCTCCTTATATGAAAATAATATGTTTTGGCTTTATAAACGGTCCCCATCTAACATCAAGTCGTCGTCGTCGTCCCCCCATCTAACAGATATATGTGCTTTTGATAGCTGAACAACAACATAAGAACTAAAGCCATCACAAGGCATTCAGATAATCGAATTACATTTTTTCTTGCCATGCCACCAACTTGGATTTGGGCACCTCTCTGTGGACTTAATAATTGCAGTATGTGATTGGTTTTGAAGGTGCATTAAAAAAATAAAAATCCAAGGCTCTGCCTGGTTTGTTTTATTATTGTTGTCCTAGCGAGCCACACTGATTTTTTTAGAGTTCTCTGAATGTCCACATTCTTGTTTCTCCTTTCTCTTTCCCAACCTTCCTATCCTCAGCTGATCTTCTGTCCATATCCATATACTGAACAGTTTACTTATCTGATCCTGTATGGCTTGGATGTCAGCTCACCCCAATAAAGGTAATGCACATATACCAAATGACACTGAGGACAGAACCATTGCTGGGCTGTCATGACAAATGGAGATTGCAGACAAGGGCACATCTGCTGAAAGGAAAGCATATTTCTTGACTGTGTCCAGCTAAACTAGATGTACATAGATGCAAATTCAGACTGTTGCCTCCTTCCTGATCATAAGCATTGTTCTGTACAGCATTGTCACCCCGATCAGCTAGAGCCTTTCAGGAACTGATGTCTAGCAGCATCCCCTGAAACTGACCTGAAAAATCTTCCTTGCTGCTTTGAGAAATTCTCAAGAAAGCCTCCCCTTTCATTCCAATTTGTTTCTAAGGCAAGGATGGGCAACTAACCCCCATCTTATAACAGTATGTCCCGTCCCCCTCGGTGATGTGTACTGGAAACATAAAAATAACAACCACTAGCAGGAGAGAGAATTATCTGTCACAGATTCATGTAGTCAGAACTGACGAGGAATAGGGCTACAGATACAATTGTTTTGGATTTTTGGAATAAAGACTTCCCTGCTTCAATTTTCAGATTAAAATTACCAATCGTATACAGGTAAAAAGTAAAACCCACTGGGCTTGATGGGGTTACTCTCAAATAGACATACATATGTATTAAAAAAGTAGTGAAGGTAGAGGTAAAGGACCCCTGGACGGTTAAGTCCAGTCAAAGGCGACTATTGGGTTGCGGCGCTCATCTCGCTTTCAGGCCGAGGGAGCTGGCATTTGTCCACAGACAGCTTTCCAGGTCATGTGGCCAGCATGACTAAACTGCTTCTGGTGCAACAGTACAACATACCAATACTGGTTTTGTTTTGTAATGTATGTGGGTGTAATTCTTTTTTAGTGTGCTATACAAACACATACATATATCACAGAAGCCTTTCTGTTTGTTCACAGGCAGCTGGGGTGGTAGTGAATTGTCTCCCTGTAAGTCAGTGTACAGTATTTGTATCAAATAAAATATTGCCCCTTCCAGTTGTTCTAAATCTACATAGAAAGGGGAGGGGGATACTTTTACAAAGTGGGGGGGGGGAAATGAGGAGGAAATGAACAAGAAGTATTTTTTAGTTTATAAATAAGAATAAAAATAAGTCATGTAAAATGTATCTATAGAAAAATGTAGATATACAATATACTAAAACAAAGAAATATAATACAATACACCAAAACAAAGAAATATAACACCATCAGTAGCCAAAAGCTTAAAATAACAACAGCTGCCATGAAATGCCAAGACAGAGTAAGAAAAAATAATGGGATAAAGATCTTGAAATTTGCTGATGACACAACAGTTATTGGGTTTATCCAGGAGGACGATGAATCTGTGTATAGGCAGGAAGTAGACCATCTTGTTTCGTGGTGCACCAAAAATAATTTGGTACTAAATACACAAAAGACAGTAGAAATGGTAATTGATTTCAGAAGGCACTCTTCCGTTCTGCCACCACTTTCCATTCTTGGTAACATGGTTGTAGTAGTAGAGTCCTTTAAGTTCCTGGGCTCTATAATTTCTTATAAATTAAATTGGTCAAGCAATATCAATAGTATTATTAAAAAGGTCCACCAGAGGCTGTATTTCCTGTGTCAACTAAGGAAATTTAAATTGTCCCAGGAAGTGTTGATCCAATTCTACAGAGGCATCATTGAAACTGTTCTCTGTAATTCTATAACAGCTTGGTACGGTACAGCCTCCAAGAGAGACAAGAAAAGGCTCCAACGAGCTGTAAGAATTGCAGAAAGGGTAATTGGTATTAGCTTGCCTTCAATAGAGACAATTTATGCGACCCGAGTTAGGAAGAGAGCAGAGATAATTGTAACAGATCCTTTACATCCCGGTCATCATCTACTTGATTTACTTCCATCTGGACAGGACTTCATACACAAAATCAGCCAGGCACAAGAATAGTTTTTTCCCTTGTGCCATTAAATTGTTAAATTCATAGTAGTATAGCTGAAGGGGAGGTAAAATATGGGTGGGGTTTCTTTGCTTCTTTGTATTGTGGGAGGAACAGTGTCTGTATGTTTACATTGCAATGTAGCCAAAACAAATTCCAAGTATGTTGGAAAATGTACTTGGCCAATAATAAATTATTCCTATTTCTAAATCATTCCTATTCCTATAAAAGAATGAGGTTGCTTCAGCTGGTGTTGAGGGCTACATAAAATGAGGCTGGAGGCCACAGGTTGCCCACCTGTGCTATAGATCATCATCGATATGTACACTGTATAGATCCTATATATAGCCCTTGACACTTTTAAAAAAGCTGATGTGTTTTGCACTCTGTGTTCTGAAGAAGCATTTGACCTCCTAGGCAGTACTGTCCCCCCCCCAACCTCTTGCTGGAGTTTAACATAGGCAACCTCGGCCCTCCAGATGTTTTGGGACTACAACTGCCATCATCCCTGACCACTGGTCCTGTTACCTAGGGATGGTGGGAGTTGTAGTCCCAAAACATCTGGTGGGCTGAGCTTGCCTATGCCTGGTTTAACAGCTCCATCCTTATCTACATGCATTCTGTAGTAATTCCTGCTGTGTTCAATGGGGCTAACTCCTAGGTAATTGTTCATTAAATTGCATCCTAAGAGTAAAAACTGGACTCCACTGACACCAGAGTTTTGCTAAATAAATAGAAAGCAAGCCTGTCTGCCAAAGAATGGTGGTGATGATTATTGTCTTTATATCTCAGTCCCAGATGTCAGTTTCATTCTAAAAGCTGCTTTATCACAAATAATATTCTTAGAACCTTCAAAGCTCTGAATATGGGTATCTGAACAAGTCTGACTATTGCTATATGCAATGGATTAATCAGAGCTGTTACAGAGTTAGCTTTAAGCCCTCAATATTGTTAAAAGGTTTGAAGCTAGTCTACGTGCAGTGTACACTGTGGAATCTAAAAGTATTTACACTGTCATAAAGTAGTGCTAGGGTGGTCTTTGGCATATATAATCTATGAAATGATGGTCTGCAAGTGTACCTTAAACATGAGATGAAAATGTGTAGAAAAGAAGTGAGCAGGAACATGACCCTTGTCAGAGGCACATTGAAAGTTTTTTTATGAGTAAATACGTCATGCGACATATACTTTCCTCTGCTCCCCTGAACAGTGAGGAATATCATTCATTATTTGTTTTTAAGAACCTAATAAATTAGGAGGTTTAATAATTAATGGACCTAAAATTCAGGACAAGACCTCCAGCTAGTGAACAGTTAACATCAATCTCCTTCCAAGGAAGGAAACTGTGCGTCTTGGCATTATCCTGCAATTTGCTACACTACAGAGTACATCAGGGAACATATTACCACCTTTGGTGGGAATGCCCTTGTGTAGCAAACTTCTGATGAAAAGCATTTTTATTTTATTTTTTGAAATTAACACAATTACCAAACAACCCATTTTGTCTATTCTCACCCTAGCTTTGATAAATGCCTGAGATGTACAGATACTGAGATGTACTGTTTAGGGATGCAGTCCTAAACAGGGGAGTAAGCCCACTTGCACTTCCAGGTAAACGTGTAGAGGACGGATTGTGCTGAAAGTCCTTTAGCATTTTGGTCTATGCTTTTCTCCTACCATATGCTGCTGCCACAATCAAAGGGCTTTCACTATGTCTAATGGGCTTTGCAAGCTGCTTTCCCACCTCCCCACCCCAAGCCTTATCCATCAATGTATTAGATTGTGATAAGTGTTCCATTTGAAGCAATGAAACTGTAGGCACTTGCAAAATCCCAAAGATTATGATTCCTTTAAAATCTCAGGATTTGATACCCTGTGACAGAATGATGAAATATATGACAGTACACCATCTCCACAAATTATATCCCTGCATACACAATCACTCTTGCTATTTAAATTCAAATTAAACTGCCCCTTACAACATTTTTAGTATCATACTGTTCCAGTAATTCAGTGTCTAATTAATAGACTGCCACCAGCTATCGCCAGTCAGCAAAATTACCTCAGGAAGGCTCACTGTGTTTTCCAGTTTTGTTGATCTTCCTCTACAAATATGTGCAACCACACCTCACATCCTCTCTCTGACTCTTATTCTTAAAGGGGAACTAAGCTATTGGGCACATCCTGTACATACACATCATCTGCCTCTGGATAAAAGTAATCCCACTGGTGCATAAAATTTACATAAAGAACTGTTTACATCTGTTCATGTGAACGGAAGCTGAAATTTATGACACCTCTTTGAGCATTACACTTCTATGTTACTCAACACAGAAGTAGAGGTGCACCAGGTAGCCCTGTCCCGTAGCAACAGAGCATCCACCTATATGGCTACACATATACACACACACAATCTGCCATGTGACTTGGAACTCATATTGCAACCTGAAGTGTTAACTGTTTATAGAGGTTTCTCGGTGTCAAATGAGAAGGTCTTCTGCTTTTCCACACCACCAGTTGATGGCCCAGTTCAGTGATGGGCCTCACTGATCCTCAGTCGAAGTTCATTATCAAGATAGGAAACAAAATAGGAAATTCTTTCCAGTAGCACCTTAGAGACCAACTGAGTTTGTTCTTGGTATGAGCTTTCGTGTGCATGCACACTTCTTCAGAATGTCTAATGGGCTTTGATTCTTCAGAATGTCTAATGGGCTTTCATTATCAAGGTTATGGATAGTGGGAATTGTAGTCCAACAACACCTGGAAGGGCAAAGGTTCTCCATCCCTGGCCAGGGCCATTTAAAAGAGCCTGAGGCAACATGGAACACTTGAATGCCTGCTAATAATTCCTGACACGTCTAGCAAGCTTCATGAGTGTATATTAACTTGTATTCCTGGTTTGTACAGTACATTTTTAGAACAATGACAACCTTTTACAAACAAGTCAGTGATGAACTATAATGATAGAGCACCTATTCAAAAATGTTGAGCTTTAAAAGCTACCTAGATATCTATAGATATTGGCTGACCTGGATTCTGTCCGGTTGTTATAGCTATGGCACAAATAAGCTCAAATATACATATAACTGTGCTGAGAAGCAACATTCTGATGCAAAGTCTTTTCTTTACTAAATCAAATTATTCCTCTCCTCCGTCTGCAAACAAAGCTTTATGAAAGCAAAATTTTCAAAGCAAAGCAAAAAAGAAAAGTTTCTACAAAATGATGCCAATTATACAGTTAATTAGGCATGCAATTGCAGTGGCTCTCAAATTTCCAACAGGTGGTGCTTAATAGCAAAGAAACTCAGGTGCATCTAAATCAAAAGGCAGAAACAATTGGGTGGACCTGGAGGCAAGTGCATTCATTTAAGTATGCAGTTGCAGATGCACTACAATTACTTGCCTAATTGTGTGCCCAAACTAAACGGATGCAATTAGTATGCATATGTAATTAATTGTAACTTATTGGTAAGTCCTCTGTCTACAATTCATTTTTTACATCAATATATGTGTTTCACACATATACACTATCTATCTATCTGTCTATCTGTCTATCTATCTACAGTATATGAGAATGATGTGGGAATCAACATCGATACGTGTTTTGGCTTTCATAACATGTGAGCAGTGATAAGAGTCAGTAACAGTTCTAAGGATAGAAAAGTATGATTATCCACAGCTAAACACCACACATTAAGCAGCACCAAAATTTGTGGGATAAGCAGCCTCATATAACCAACATGCTAATTAATGCCTGAAGGGGTTAAAACTATAGAGTAAGCTGTCCCTTCCTGCTCTTACCTTGGAAGGGAGTGGTATCAAGCTCCCCCATTCCACCATTTGAATCTTACTGGAAAGGAGGTCTGGGCTGGTTGCTACAAGCCCAGGCTGTGTGGCGTAAGCAAGCTGTATTTGTGTTTCTATAGAAATAATTTAGAAACATTTACCACTTTGGAACCTAAGTTTTACTGTCTTTTTTTTCTTACTGGAAAAGCACATGACTCTGACTTCTGAAGAGCTGATAAGTGAACAATTTTTAGCTTAGTCAAAGTATGGTCTCTTTTACATTAAGTGAGGAGGGAAACTTTGAAAGCAACTTAGAAGGGGGTATTTTAAGGTCTAACAGCCTATATTCTTGCTGAATATTTTGTGATTTTAAATCTCTGCTGGGGTTCTCTCACAAAGAGTATATACCTCAAACCTGGCACTTGGCATCCAGGGAATTCTCCTTTTTATATATACCATAACTTTTTCTTTAAGTCAAAAACAAAAACTAACAAAATGTACAGTACTCAGTGGTTTACTTAGGGAGAAGTGAACACTTAACTTCAGGCCGCACATAGAGAACATTTATAGAACAATGGGGAACCAAATCTACTAGCTGATTCACAGCCTGAAGAGTTTTGTTACCCTGTCTTCCATTTCTGTCTGTTTACAAGGAAGTTCAGGGCAGAGGAAGGGGAGTTTCATGAGCTGGGTGACACCACATATTTAGGATATGCAACTACTTTTGGGAATGTGTGTTACAGAGACCAACTAAGTTTGTTATTGGTATGAGCTTTCATGTGCTCAATACATATAGCACTCTAGAGCACATCTGATGCTTAATGGCAAATGGAAGGATTTTGCACCAGCTGTTGTTGGAGTATGTCAGACTGGTTTGTTATGCATTTGTTGTGCTTATAAATCGGGTCCTCCATTAAAAGAGGGCACGTGTTGCGGTGTGGTAATTGGAAATCAAGACCACAACCCCTGATAGGTCGCTGGGGTGAAATCTGGCCAATGGGGCGTTGTAAAATGCAGCAATGCAGGACCTATTTAAGCCCATGTGAGGCTGCTGAGCTTCCTCTTTGGGCCTAACGTATTGGAACACCCACCCACCACTCCCTATATTTAGGGCTTGCATTGACCTTGCTATGCCGTCGTCTGGCGTTGGGACAGGGGCACGGTAGGAATTTTCCCCACTTGGCTGATTGGCTGGTGCCATTTGGGTTTCGCCTGCCGCGTAGAAACTAGTCACAACTTGTAAGTTGCAGATAGGCTCTGGTTCAGGTGATAGGCATGGCACGTGATGTGGCCACGCCTATGGAAATGCAGGATATTCCGGTACAGGAATCCAGGGACTCAATGGTTTGTTGGTCCATGAAAGGGGTCCGGCCGGTGGCCGAGTCCCGGGGACATCAGAACGGCTGTTTGGTGAACCTTCCATCAGCTGTCCCTGGTGTTCATCCTTGTCTGTCCTATGAACGTTGCTCTGGGACAGGGCTGCCTGCAAGGGTGCAGGGAGATAGTCGAACCAGAACCTATGCAACCACTCACTTGGTTGTAATCAATAAAGTTGTGGCCTAAATTCTGCCAAAAACCAAACCAAATATCTGAGTCATGTGTGAATTTATTTTGGGGAAGGTTAAAGGTCTAAACACACAATGTATCACCTTATAATATGTTGAGTTCTTTTATGTACATGTTGCACAATTTCAGTAACCCGCCCTGAAATTTCTTTGCAATGAAGGGCAGCCTTAAAATGTTTTAAATAAACAAAATATTTGCTTAAGACTTACAGAACTGCTGCTAAGACAGCTGAATAACTATCCTGAACTTGTTTAAGGCAGCACCTTAGGTACAATAAATTTGTAAACATCATGAGTTAGACAGGGAGTAGGAAGAGCACAGGAATATGCTGATGCTTCCAGAAAGATTGAATGGAATGCATTTCTCATTATACCCCACTCTGCTATTTCTAATGAAATTTTGCTTTCTTCTAAATTCTAAACAGCTTTTCAAACCAACCCTTAACTCTTTTAGATTTGGCAGACTGGCATCCTATTCCGTTCTTGATTTTTCAGGGTTTCTATTTCCTATTATGAAAATGCCTTGTTCTGGCATCAGGCTGTGAGAAGAGAATGGGCAAGTCAAGCTACAGCACAGCTTACTATTCACACTCTATTACATATTCTATTTCTGTTTTTTCCTGACACAGCAGAAATTTTGCACTTTCCCCCTTTCTCATCTTGGTATTGTTTTAAACTTTGGTTTCCTTCATGGCTTTTGTAATGGGCTCCACTTCCCCTTAATCTTTTGTTTGTCTTCCCCCCCCCCACCCACCCTCCCTCCCTGACATGCACAAATTCCATATTCATTGTGGCACTCATATCTCTCTCCATTTCCCTTCCACCTTTTCACAGTCGCTTCTCATCTATTATAAGCTTGTCTTGGCTTCTGCATCTTCTTAACTCCAGTGTAGGTGGCTGTAAGAAACACAATAATATGAAGGTGAGAAGATTTTAAGATGGGTAGATGCCTTCTAGTGATTAAAAAGGCACACCATTATAAAATAAACAGTTTGATCACTCTGATAAATGCATTTCTACTCTGTGATCCTTGAGTCAGAAACTTGCCTGATTTCCCCCCCCCCCCAGGTTATTGGCAAAATATAAGGACTGATATTTGCAAGATAGAAGGAACCACATGAAGCTTCTAAAATTCAGCATTATACATAAGTAGACAATAAATATTTCAGACTGCTATCTTGTCAGATGAGTGACCTGGTACTTTTGATTTTAACAAATGATGCTGCTCTGTGGTGGTTTAAATTAATGGAATTTAAATTCAAACCATCATAGGATCCAAAACACACTATAATGTTTGGTGTAACTTTCCTTAAATGTTCTAAAAGCAGTATGAATCTCTCACACAGAGCTTGTGGGAAGCTTTATCACTCCAAAAATGTTATCTTAGACAAGTGAAATTGTGTGTCCTCTGCAGAGCTAAATTTGATTTAGAGTTTCCAATTACTAAGAGAAGCTGTTTTGAATGCTGGGTCTCATATCTAAAACATATGGAGATCAATGCAGTACATTCTGAATTCCCAGTGTGGTCCAGTGCAGGCAATGATATCTTGACTTAATAAGCTGAGATAGGTGTGAAACCTCTGCTCATACATACAGCTCCTTTGCTCTTCCCGTAAAAACAGAAATCTGGAAATGTAATAAACAATTGGGAAAATATATTGGGCAGTTGCATAAATTCCAAATTCCCAGGGGAAAATAAATGCTTTACAGCCCAGACTGAGAAGAAAAGAGGAGTATCTCGGTTCCAAAAGGAGGCTGTTTCACAACATCTTTTTCTTCTGACAGGTACTAGTGGCAGGCAGAAGGAATTGCTGTACATCACTCACCTTCACTCGAAATATAGGGGCCAACTAGACAAACTAATATTCCTCATCAGATCTTGTGTTGCTTTACATTTTAGTGGTAACAACCACAGGCTTCCAATTCAAGTTAGGACCATAAAGTTCAATCCTTTCCCCAGCACCTATGACAATCCTGTCCCTGGGCTACTGTTTGTGCCATTACCGTGTTTCTCCTAAAATAAGACACCGTCTTATTTTTTTTTTTTTTCTCAAAAAAACACAGTATGGCTTATTTTCAGGGGATGTCTTATTTTAACTGTGTCGCATCGGTACGCTGCATAGCCACGCCTCCCCAGGCTGTTTTAATGGGAGGTACCACGTCACTATGGCTTATTTTCGGGGTATGGCTTATTTTTGGGGAATGGCTTATATTTCGCAAATGCATAGAAATCCTGCTATGGCTTATTTTATGGCTATGTCTTATTTTAGGAGAAACAGGGTAGGTGTGTAAACAGGTTGTACACATTCATTTTCCTTAGCAGGGTGTGGAGAGCCCACTTTTTAAAGTGTCTTCGCTAGAACAAGGTTTGGTTTAGATAGAATATATGTCTATGTGGGGATCATGTGAAGGGTTGCATTTGAAATACTAAGTATCTGTTGGTGGCTCACAGTGCTATTTGGTTACAGAAGGCTGGTCTGTGGGTGGGGCGGGGGGAACTGGGTTCTTTTAAATAGTGAGAAGAGAGGATTGTAAAATTGCACTTCTGCAGAGATAACAGACTAATTTTCTTATGATTCTAATTTATTTAAAACTGTTTTTGATGGTGTACGTTACTATAACCTGCCCTGGGTCCTTCTGGTGAAGGGTGAGTAGTAAATATAATATTATTATTTGAGAAAAGAATGTTTTCAACAAACGTTAAAAAAACATAGCAGAATGTGCACTCCACCTCCATAGAGATGCTTTCAGCCATTTTTCTTTTCATACCTGTTTGAGGACAATTTGGGCTAAAAAAGCTAATATAAAGAATAATTTGGAAATATTGGAAGTACTGTGAGTTGAATTCGGCCCTAAAATATTTGTAACTTTTTTTGTATGTGTTGGCCAACAGAGTGCACTTCCAATTCTTCCTTTGCAGCTGCAGTTTGACCTTTCCTACACCTAAGGACACCAGTATAGGAAAGGTGGTGGGCCTAATTTAGGCTTGTGGGCTGAAGAGATGCCTCACCACTGTATTAAGACATACTTTTCAAACTACTATTAAAATTACTAATTCACAGAGTTAAAGGAGTCATATATTAAAAGACGCACCCACATACAGGGGCGTAGGAAGGGGGGGCAGTGGGGCCGGACTGCCCCAAGTGCCCTCACTGAGGGGGGGCATTCAGTGGGCTGCCCACCTGCGACTCCCAAGCCTACCCCGAGCTGTTGTGGTAAGGGGGGAGCTGTGCCGGTTTGCCGGTGGCATTCCACCCTCCCCCCTTCATTTTGACAGGTTGGGGGAGGCTTAGGAGTCGCGCGTGGGCAGCGCGCTGAATGTCCGCCATGAGTGGCTCACTCCACCCCCAGATGCAGGGTGTATGCGCTGCTGTGGGCACCCTAGCACCTATCCTGCGCCTGGGAGGGCACCCTCCACACCACACACCCATCGGGAGCGCAGCCGCCCTGGGCAGCGCAGGCATATGCTTCGCCACATGGGGGCTTTTACATATCTTGAATGTGCTTATTTGGGACAAGCCACAGAACACTCATGCATAGCCTAGTTTGCCCTAAAGATAGACAATGAGAAGTTCAGGCCACACAAAAATGGCACAGTCAACACATAGGACAGAATATATAGCTTCCATGTCAGATTGTACATGGTCCCCCCCCCACAGCAGTGTTTCCTACACTTCCTGCTTTGCACTTAAGTCTAGAACACTGAATTTGAGAAGTTTTCACATGGACATGAACGAAGATGAGAAAACCTAATACACAAAAGTAAAGTCATCTAATGGAACACAGTTATTTTGCTTCAGATCTTGTTCCCTTTGTACACAGGCATAACACTTACTCCCATCTGTGTTCTCTATGGTTAACCATACCACAAGAGTGACAATTTTTATACTGGGTTAAGTAAATAATTTGTCACTTCTGAAGAAAACTACGGTGGCAATTTATTACAAGTCACTGTGTTTTGGAGCACAGGATGAGCGAGCAAAATGAAATGGACCTAGCTAATTGTAGATTTCAGGACAAGAAAGAGAATCCAAACTCTTGCTATATTAAAATATGATAAAGTGAGCAAAGCGGCTTAACGAGGCATTGCCAAGAGTTTAAACACTCTGATTAACAACTAACCTATTTTACTTCAAAAGCAACTACTCCCTACCCCCACCCTTCAAGATTATTTTCAGTAAGTAGGTCATTAAAATCCTAATACCAACTATCAGGTTTCCATGCTCAGATGAAGCGTAACTGTGTAATTTTGTGGCACTTAAGTCTTCACAGTAGGTTTTGAAAATGAGAAGTTATACTGATATTACCATTGTATATAAGTGGTATGAAACACAAACAGCTTTCATTAGTTTATAGCAGTTTTGTGTGGTCTTCCTTTAATGTCTAGGTAAAGAAAAGAAAAGGAAGAGGGAAGTGTTTTGCTTTTTGTTTTTTAAAAAACCTTTCAGTTAAGAAGTGTGTTCCTGAGGCAGCAGGTAATTCCTGAGGGGCAGATAACATATTCATAAAGAATATCCCCTCATTTAGCCTTGTGGCACTACAAGTCAGTTTTTTCCCAGTATGAAGTCCATTACTGGCAATGGATGCGCTTGAGACTGTTCAGGTGATTAATGACTCTCCTTATGGGTCTGTTACCAACAGAGAGTTCAATTCATCTCACTTCATGGGAGCACTATGCATGCTGCATTGTCCTCAGCAAGGATATGGTCTCTGGCAATTACAGTAGGTAAATTCTGTCTTTCAGAACATAAGTGGTAATTCTTTCATTAGCCTTCTCTTAAGAACTGAGTTGTGAGATGGCCCCAGCTGTGTGCTCTGGGAAATAAAGCGCTTCAATTTGATTTCTCTCAAGTAAGTGGCTTTACACTGCAGGCGAGGAAATAAGAACTTTGTTCGTTTTCTTCTGCGGACGGTAAAAAAAAAAATGAACAAGAAAAAAATCAGTCCAATTGCACAAAGGAAAAGGGTGGGGAGAGTTAAGTGGAGTCTAATGCTGGTAAGATTATGCAGTGGCCCTCTTCCCTCTCTTGTTTTCTAAACATTTTAAATTGACATACACACACACACCTGGTTTCCAGCTAGAAGAAGCTATGTATGTTTTAATTTTCCAAATACATAGAATGCAAAGTCAGTTGTTAGTTCTGGGGTCAGAGGCAAGGGTGGAACAAATGTGCTTTATCTAATCAGTTCTGATTTGATTTATAGCTGCTTTAAACGAAACATCTGGGATACGGAAGGTCAAATCTGTAGTATTATACCTCCACTGTGGCATTTATTTATAGCATTGCAGTAATACAAGTCTAGTTCTGCATATATTTGACTGACATTTCATATATCACTTCATATATATATATATATATATATATATATATATATATATATATATGGTTTCCCTACACTGGTCCTCTGTACAGATCAGCAGCGAAACCCCTCTTAGCATCTTCCTGCTACCTCTCCACATAAATGTTGGCATCTTCAACCCCTTCAAGTTGGTCAGTGCTCAGGATTGGACCAATACCGGGATAGTTATTTCAAATACTTTCCTAAAAGCTAGAGAAATTTCTCCTTGTATATAAGAAAGTGCCAGCCTGCCCTCACTTAGCAGAAAGAAAAGTCAAACCCTACTGAGGCACTTCCTATCACCTTATCAAAACACACATTAACCGAAAGGAGGAGAAAAGGCTTGGAAAGTGGAAGCAGAGAACATGAGACTGGGGGTGGGTGGGGGGATATTACAGAGGATTGGCAGTGGCGACCTCTTTCCAGAAATAAGAACTTCCAACATAGAATACAAGTCAAAAATTATTTTAGGGCAGTTTTTCTTTGTGGGGACAATAAAAGCAAAGACAGATCTACTATTGAGATTCTGGCAAGAGTGATGTGCTTTGCAGAAGACCCTGAAGAATTTATAAATGGTTTACAGGCTTTTGGCTCCAAAATTTAGGATTTATAGTTTATGGAGGACTAGCTTAATTCTTAGCCTGCAGGTCAGATACAGCAAAATAGAGTGATATTACACCTCTTACTTTTGTGTGCACAAAAACAGGAAGCACCAGACCTTGAGATCCTTCGATCTCATGAAGCCTACACCACTGATAGATGTAGGAAAACCTGAGCTAGATCAGAACAGTGGGCTGTGTGTGTGTGTGTGTGTGTGTGTGTGTGTGTGTACACACGTGTACAGGAGCATCATGGGTGGCACAGCCCAAAATAACAACCGTGGCACCAAATCCCCATAGAGCTTGCCTCTTCTTTAGGTTGCCATTCTCCCCATTTTTGTTGCAGTGCTAAATCTGACATGGGGGAAAGCTGCTTTCTGGACACAGCTTAACAGAGTCAAAGAACAAAGCCCACCCTGTCAGTGAAGTGGAGTGTAACAGCCTTTTCAAGAGCTGCTATTCCTTCTGTTTGATGAAAGCAGTGATAGATTGAGCTACCAGATGGAATGTGTCCTTTTTCTCTTGGCACACAGACTGTTTGTTTTGGAAGTCCAGAAGAATGACAGGTTTATAGTTGCCAGCGCACTGGATGTCAGAGATTGCATTTACAATTCAGTATTCCTGTTTCCCATGGACTTTTTGAGAGGCTCTTGAATAGTTGTGCACTTACTTTTCAGTAATATTAATCAAATTCTAAATCATGGGTCCATCCAACCAAACTAATTAAAAGAGCTTGGTATTTTCCCATTGCTTTTTATACAGTTCAGATTTTATGGCTCATAGTATCAAAATACAGTCTTATGGGAATTATAGCATTTGATGTGCAGGCAGCAAAAGAAAAATATTCAACTTAATGCAATGATGATGAATCTCCTTTTGATTCAGAATTATTTGCGTAATTATGAGCTTTCTCTTTAAAGATTTGTTTCTAAAACATCAGAGACTCCAGGAGTTCCAAACTGACGTTGTTGTGATATTGTCTCCTGGTATTTAAAGTTGTCAGCATCAGTCTTGGCAGACAACCACGTGAAAACACTGCACTCCTCCCCAAAGGAGAGTAAGGCCTTAATATTACAGAAATTCAAAAAAGATGGCAATAGAGTTGACATAAGCCTTCTTCATGCATTAATATTAATCATTAAAATGCATTAAAATGCATATTAATTATGAAAGAATAGTTTTCTGTATTGCATGAAGATGCTTCACATGGTCAAAAGGAAGAGAGATCATGACTCCTGTAATTCTTGGCCTCACCCTTGATGTCAAGCACTAGGTTGGCCTCTCCTCTTAACATGCACTCATTGAGTGTGGACATCAAGGCTTGGGTCCAGATTAAAATGTGACATGAGAGCAAAGCACCAAGAGGTGAGACTTCCTTAAGATTCTATTTGTGGAGTCCATTCACATGCTATATTTATAGCCTTTTCTGGACCTTTAAGTTTTGATCTGAGACATTTCTCTGGGTTTCGTCCATTGAGGGAGTTTCAGAGGTTGACCACAATGGTTTTTAATTGTAGCTTCCTCTTTGTGTTCTCCTCAGTGAGGTCTGCCTGGCAGCGTTGTTAACATTGTTTTGGTGCCAGGTAAAACCATAGCTCTCTTTCCAAGAATTTGATGGAGTATGATGGCTTTGCTGTTTACTGATTATATATACTGTTGCTGCTGAAGTTTTATATGCTGTTTTATTAGGTCTGCTCTATGAGTTCTTGATAGTTTATAGAGGAAGTATATAATAGTGCAATGCACTAACAAACCTTGTGTTTGGATATCACCTTTCCTTCAATTAAAGTTTGTGCAATATACTGAGTTATCTCACTTAATACCTACAACAAGTCTCTCAGATAGGCTGAGAGATAGTATTTTACCCAGGTTTACCATATGAGCTTTATAAGTCAGTTTGAACTTGGACCTCTCCAATCTAAGATCATCTATTACATAATGCAGGCTACATTGTCATGGGTCCCATAGTGCCAGCCAGGTTATGGAGGAGCCTATGTAGCAAGTTGTGAGAGGTCTCTGCCCCAATGTTGCAGGATGTCACAGAAGGGAATGGAGAACCATGTGGGCTGGGGTTCACCCTTTTTTCAGAGAGTCAAGTGTCCGTGTTAGTAAAAGAGGTAGGTGGCCAATTAGCAGGGTCAGCTGAACCAGAAGCAGAAAGGACTGACTTAGGTTCTGTTGCCAAGGATGCAACACCATCTGCACAAGTGTGAAGAGATCAAGGCCCCCCATGCTCAGTCTTGCTTGTAATGAGAACTGCACAACTGCCTGGTTCCACCCTGCTCCTTAAAAGCAGAGCGGGAGGGGTATGTCAAGTATATCCTGTATCCTGTATTTCAAGCAAATGCTGAGACTGCACTGGTTTCTTAAACAGAGCTGCTAGGTTTCCTTGAGCTGAGAGTCTGAGTACTGTGTCCAAGTTGTGAAGCCAGGACATAAATGCTGAAAACATCAAACTTACTGCAGTATACAGTAGTGATGTATGGAAGTGAGAGCTGGACCATAAAGAAGGTTGATCGCCGAATAATTGATGCTTTTGAATTATGGTGCTGGAGGAGACTCTTGAGAGTCCCATGGACTGCAAGAAGATCAAACCTATCCATTCTAAAGGAAATCAGCCCTGAGTGCTCACTGGAAGGACAGATCCTGAAGCTTAGGCTCCAATACTTTGGCCACCTCATGAGAAGAGAAGACTCCCTGGAAAAGACCCTGATGTTGGGAAAGATTGAGGGCACAAGGAGAAGGGGAAAACAGAGGACGAGATGGTTGGACAGTGTTCTCAAAGCTACTAACATGAGTCTGACCAAACTGTGGGAGGCAGTGGAAGGCAGGAGTGCCTGGCATGCTCTGGTCCATGTGGCCACGAAGAGTCGGACATGACTAAACGACTAAACAACAACAGTATCCAGACTGGCACTGTGCAACAGTACCCATACTACAATACTACATACCCACATCTACTGCCACTCCCAGACAAACCCAGTAATAGCTGTAGCTGTTATCTTTCTAAGCAGGCCATCTGCAGTAGCAAATAATGTGGCTCTCAACTTATCTTGGTCTGGCCAGAAAGAAATGATGTTGCTTCTTGCCTTTAAAAAAGGTAATTTATCCATCTCAACTCTGCAGCTCTAATTCTCCCTCCATCTGTTAGTAGATCATTCCTTTCATTGAATTGTTTGTTGGAGCATTAGTTGGGATAGGATTTGATGATTCACCCCTTGCCTTTCTTCTGCTATGCTATTGCAATTATGTACCTGTTCACAATGATTGTTATCATGTGTCCTTAAGTGCTGAGGTGTGTTGTTCCATTTATGTCTGTCTTTTGTTCTCAGAGTAGCTTCTCCATGGCTTTCACCTTAAAACAAACGGAAATACCATTGTCTGTCTTCGAAAGTCTGTCTTAAATACTTGCTAATTGAAGCTTAATTTGCTCTTAGGTGTAATTTACCTGGTAAAACCTACTAGAAATTATCTGCAGTTGGTTTTAGGTACTTGATTTTCATATATCTGTCATCCAATTAAAGACTTAAAAAAAAAACCCTTTCATTTTTTTAAAAAATGTATAAAATCCAAGTTATTTGACTTGACCAACAAGCCCCCAACCAGCACAACGTTCCCATGAAATGCAGAATAATTATAATTATGTGTTTTTCTAGTGATTAATAGTCAGTTGTTTAAAAAAAGAATGTTGACATGTTTAGAATTTGTAGAAGTCAGGATTCTTGAAAATACCCAACAGGTTACAGACATGCTTTTAAGGAAATTGTATTGAATGGTGTAGTTACAAGTTTTTCACTTCAACCAGCATTCTTATCAACTAGACTGGTTTGATGGGATTGTTGGCAAGAGATGAAAGAGTGGACTACTAATATCTTGTGTTCTGTACCTGTCCCACTCATGTTCAGTAATCCTTGCCTGGAGGCCATCCCCACCCACCACCCTGTCAGCAGTTGCATTCCCTAGTTGGGTTGGGAGAGGGTCCAGAAAGTTTGTTGGGGAGTGATGGCAAGGGAGGCAAAGGGGTGTATTTTGGGATGCCCACCTGTGCTATGTCAGCTAAGCAAAAGTGAACAACTTTCTAGTAACAGTTGTACAATTTACTGAGTCCTTTTAGGAGATTATCGCAAAAAGGCACATGTTCATTGTGGTATAATATCTTGTACTGCCTTCTTCTAATGCAAGCTAATTTTTTTATTTGCCAAGCACCAGAGTGGATGTTTCTGTCAGTCAGCTTTAACTCTGTAGGGAGTTTGCTGTAGTTTTGAATAAGGAACAAAATGGAAAAGTGGCTTACCTGATGATTTTCTGAGGGATTATAGTTTTATGTAGGAATAATCTGGTAGATCGGATTGCTAAGGAAAATCCATAGAAATTCACTGGAGCATAACAAATACTGAAGTTGGTGTTTATTGTTCCTCCAAACTGCTGAGGCTAGGATTATTTTCTAAACTTTGCTGGGGTAGGAGGGGAGAAAAAGCAGAGGTGAACACTAAAAAAAAAAATGTAAGTGTGCCAAGAAACCTTTACTGGCATATATATACTGTATATTCTGGCGTATAAAACTACTTTTTAATCCAGGAAAATCTTTTCTAAAGTAATGGGTCGTCTTATACGCCAGGTGGAGAATCTGCGGTCGAGTATATCTCAAACTCTATATTTTAACTGGAAAAGTTGGGGGTCGTCTTATACGCCCAGTCGTCTTATACGCCGGAAAATACGGTATATGCCCTACTAAATTCTCTCTGGAAAACCAATTCTACCGGTAGATTTTTGATCTTTCCTTTAATATATGAAACTTCTGTTGTGAAAAGTCCCTTTACATCTAGAATTAAATGTTTATTGTGTCCAATCAAAGCTGGGGTATCTTCTGGAAGTTATGAAATACCTGCTTGGGTAGGACTGAGCAAATTTTTCACTGTAATCTAAAGGAATGGTGTGGCTTGTCTCTTGGGCTCTGATGACCCCTATGATGAACATTGCAGAAGGAGCCCCACTTGCTTGTGGTCCCTTTTTTGCATATCCTTTGGGTGACATCATCTTTAGGGTTTAAATGGCGGGAGATATAAATGGCCCAGGAGATTGATGGAGCTAATCTTGCCGTGGCTGAAGTATGTCCTGATAAATGATTTCCACCTAATCAGGTGGTGTAACATCTCTTATTTATTGGCGGGGAGAGAGAGTGAGAATATAGGTAGCTGACAGATCTGACAGGAGTGGAGTGGCAAACAAAACAACACTAAAGCATAATGATAATGCATTTCCTAATGGTCTCCTCTGCAGCTGTATACACTGATTTAATCTTTCCCAAGCATTCCTTTGTTTATGAGGCCTTTGGGTACAATTTTATGCCTCACTGAAGAGGTTGCTAATAGCTGCCATATTTGTGTTTAAGGACCTGCAAAGGATTAAATATTTTAAAGCAATGAGCCATAATAAATTTATAATATATTGAGAATAATAAACTGCTTTTATCAAATAATTAACTACAAGGCTAGTGAACATCAGATGACAAACCTGCTAATTAAAAACTTGGCATCTAAGCACATAGCCATGTGAGGACCCTGATGACCACAAGGCACACTCTTTCTGTGCGCCCCAGGTGCATATCAGTGCACACTGCAGCTTTTATTATTATACTTCCTTTCTGACTCTCATTGGGAAGTCATGCTTCAGAATCTGAAGCACTCAGGGGACTGAGCAGTTTGGTTGCACGCACATTCTATGTTGTATAGACCCAGTTACTTAATTTTAGATTCTGGATTTAATGGGCTGATTCCCACCCCACCCCCCAATTGTTAGATGGCAATGTGTTTTTCTTCCAAATGTCAGAGCCCTGGTGTCTTTCAGGGCCTTCCTGCTCATTCTACTGAGTGGGGCCCTGGTTTTCTGCCCCAACACCCTGCCACTTTCAGTTATCACAATGCCAAAGCCATGTTTTACATGTAATTGTACATTGCTTAGGGAATACATTCGGAGCAAGCAGAGTACAAATTTAGAAATGTATTCAATTTTTCTAAAGTATGCTAAAAATGTCTGTTCCTCTGAAGTGCTTGTTTTTATGTTTATTTGCTGATGCAGTACTAGCAACTTATTAATCCAGACATCTGTTCCTTTATATCAGATACAGCCCTGCGGATGCGCAACACACTAGGGTGATAAGCTCTTTTCTGTTACCACTGTGGTTTCCTATGAAACCCACGAAGTTCTCTCTGCCTTCTGCCCTTACCAACCCAAAGGGGCACCAACCACCATTGGCTGCCAGGCAGGCCATTTCTTCTGTATTACATGCATCATTGCAGCCCACCATAATATACCTGCCTTTACTGCCACATTCTATACCAGCTTAAGCTTCCAAAGTCTCTTCAAAGGTAGAATTCAAAATGTAGAGCACATCGCAGTAATCCAACTAAGACATGTGCTGCCATTGGAAGAGGTGCAGCTGGTATACCAGTATAAGCTGGGTAAAGGCATTCCTGGCCACCAGGGCATCCAGGGATAAAGTTGAATGTAGAATCACCTCCAAATAACAAACCTCATTCTCCAAGAAGAGTATGACCACAGTTCAAGAAAGGTTGAATCCCTGTTCCAGAACTCGTCTTTCTGCTGATCAAGAGGTCATTGGTCTTTGCTGCCTTATTAGCTTTTATCAAACCCCTTAGCACCCACAAAAGGCAGAAGGAAGCCATGTCTTCTTAACTGCCTGCAAGGGAGCTTTCTTTTTTCTTGGTTTGACATGTTACTATAAAAATGCAAATGTGGTGCATGTAGTATCCTGCACATAGTGTTGTGTTGCTTTTCTCTATGTGGATGGTACCATCTACACTAACAAAGGGTGTCCCAGACTGCTAAACAGATTGCCAGGTGAACACAATGGTCTGTGTGTGCCATAGACTTTGAGCTTTTCCAGGACTGAGTGTATTGAAGTAGCAAATCTAAGTCTCCCAGAAAATGCTGGACAAACAAGACCTTGTAGTCAACATTTACCACATTGTTTATTTAAACCAGTTCTGTATAGTCAGGGTTGCAACTCATTGAAAGCTGCTTTGGGTAAAGAACGCCATATTATACATTGTATGTGGATAATTGCAGGCTGTAACACTACCAGCCATAAATGCAGCACACTTTATTGAAAAGAGTTAAAAATGAGACAAACTAATGAGCAGAGGTTTTGTTTTAAAGACAACAATTATACAGAATGGGAATCTCTTTCAATTTTGGTTTATTACTGTGCTGAATAGATTTCTTTACTGCTTTGTGTTGAGCTTCAATGAAATACATTATAACACATAAGATCATAATTTGGATTTGTGCTATTTTGGTATTGCAAGCAGCTTCATGTGGTACAAAAAAACAAAACAAAAAACACTGTTGCATCTTCTTACATTTGATGCAAATATCCAAGAAGAAACAAATAGCCTCAAAAATTGCTATTATTGTATAGTGTTTGTGGTCATGATTATCATCATATGGGAGCAGGGTGAAGCTGCCCTCCTGAAAACTTTCCACGATGGCTGGCTGGGTTATAATTGATTCTATATCTGATACGTTTAAACAATCCTAATTGGTCTGATGACAAAATAAGGAAACTGAGAAAAGGCCCATGCTTGAACCCTGCATTTGGATTGTTAAAATACTAGTAATTTTCTATTACTTTCTTTTGGAATGTTTTTAAACACCACTTCCTTTGCTTGCTAAAATTCTTGTAACTTGCATATTCTGCATCCTCTATGAAAATAGTACTCCCTTTTTTATTTCTGCCGCAGGCCTAGGGAACCTTTCTCAGCCCAAGGGTCGAAGTCTCTTATGGGCACCTTTCTGGGGACACATGTCGGTAGTAGGCAGGGGCATAGGCAGAAATGGGCGGTGGGGCAATGAATGCAAATGGTACCTTTGTACAATGGGCTAGTTTCTATGCATACCCCTCTCTGTCCTCCATCCAGGCAAGTAAGAGGCATTATCAGAGCTCGGGATTACATTCCAGCCAGGCAAATGCATCCAAGAAGGGGATAAGTAGGGCTGGTGACAGGTTTGGTCTATAGTGAGTGAGTGTGTCTGGCGAAGGGGTGTGGCTTGGAGAGAGTCCCAGGGGTCAGATTGAGAGGCCTGGGGGCCACATTCAGCCCCTGGCCCTGAGGTTCCCCACCACTGTTCTACACCAAATGTCTGTCATGAAAATTGTATCCTGGTGGTAGTTCTATATAAGCTGTGGTTATGTAACATGAATAGCCCCCCTCACTCCAAGATCCAAGTGTATTGCAGCCAAAATTGTGTAGTTAAAAATAATACTGTTCTTTCTCATGCTTAGCCCTGCTTTGATTACCTCCACTCTTGTTCTGTGTCTATATTAAATGGCAAGCCCCCTTGGGAAAGGAACCTGTGAAATTGTTTTTTATAAAGCACCACATATGCAAATAGCCCTGTACAAATTATTGTTATGATTCTTATTACTGTACTACCACCACCAATACAGTTACTAATAATAATGTCAAGAGTGGAAGGCCTCAATTCCCAGTGATATTAGAGGCCACTGCCCTAAGAATATGGCTATGCCACTTCTCAGATAAACCAAAAGCAAAATATTCTTCAACTTTGGGAAACCCTATTTTTTTTCTTTATTTATATTTTATATAAGAGGCACATGCATCATGGTAGCCTTGTTGGTCTGCCATAGTCAAAACAAAACAAAAAATTAAAAAAAATCCTTCCAGTAGCACCTTAGAGACCAACTAAGTTTGTTCTTGGTATGAGCTTTCGTGTGCATGCACACTTCTTCAGATACACTGATACAGAAGTCACCAGACCCTTATATATACACCTATCATCCAATCACCCATTCCCACCACCCTTCTGAGTAATACCCCCCCCCCAATCTATCACTATATATAAGGGTCTGGTGACCTCTGTTTCAGTGTATCTGAAGAAGTGTGCATGCACATGAACGCTCATACCAAGAACAACTTAGTTGGTCTCTAAGGTGCTACTGGAAGGATTTTTTTTATTTTTTTTATTTTGTTTTTCATAAAAGGAAAGGTTAAGCAAACAAGAGAAAATGTTTGCATAAAGTGAATTATGCAGTGAGAGCAATGAGAACTTGATTCATTGAGTTATGCTTTTATAATCAGTGAACAAAAATAAAATATATGATCTATTTAGCTGACACAGCTTGACTACTTGGGATTCATGATTAACTACTTCAGTTGATTCAACAGGCCATGATTTACTCACAAAGTTAAGTCAGTAAGTAATAAAGAATAATACACCAGCTACTGGCAGACAATTTACAAATGGCAAAAGGGGCTGAGAACACATTTAATACATTATTTTTTCTGTGAATTAGTCACTCAGTTCTAATTAGCACTCCATTATGAAAAATAGTATGGGGGCCTTTTGAAGACCCCATGGGTTTTGTGTTTGGGTTTACAGCCCTTGTGCATTACCTTCTCCTCCTACACACTATGCTGGGGACTAATGGTTATCCTAAACCTCAAAGTGCTCTGTCAGTGCCTTAATTGTTATTCAAAACAGTATCCATGTCAACTCAATACATACAAATTTTTCAAACATTCTTGTTCCAGGAATGAACCATGGGCTTCTTTGGAAGTTCACTAGGGGTTCCTCAATAGAAGGATCAAAATTGGCAGTCAAGTTTTTCTGAAATATGACTTGCTCTTAATCTTCCTCTGCAATATACAGCTGCAGCAGTGTTCATGCAAGGTAATGAAAAAGCCTAGTAGACCTAGCCAGCCAGCCATGTAAACTGACCATTCAATGTGAGAGGTGCTGGTAACTTCCAGCTGAAGAAAAAAACAGCCCTGCTTTTGACCATCTTGGAGGAGAAGAGGGGAGGGGGAGAGCATTAGACTCTTAGGTTCACTGAACAACTCTTAATGCTAGATCGTACTTTAGCATTATTTGAGGATCCTCCCAATAAGAGATAGTCCCGTTACTGCACTGTGAATACGTCTTGACACCTTTATATCCAGAGTATGTTCCTCCTAATGCAGCCTGATTTTAGCTGGAGTAAGTCCAACAAAGTTCCGTGGACTTTCTGGCTTCAACATTCAGCCAGCTTTCTCTATTGCCCTAATTTGTTTTAGTTGAATCCAGTCTGATTAAAAGTTCTAGACAACTCAAAAGCTTGCTTAGTACTGTGTGATATTTTAATTGGAGCTCATACAGGTAATGCCTAATTCTAGATTTTGATCCCCCTTCCCCCACAAAAAAATTAACCAGTGTGTATTTGAGCTATAAAGTTGTATCCTAAATGCACATGCATAGGCCTGGGGGGGGGGGAAATTTAGGTTTATAATCTGTAAGGAGTTCTTCTTATGTACCTCAGCCAAATAATTTTAAAGGCCAGGAAGGTAAGTATACTGCCAATTTTTGGCAGGTCAAATTGGCAATGCATTCTTCATCCAGCTATGTGTGTTTGTGTGTGCATTTGCACATATCAACCTCTTTGCTTTACAGATCCCCACCCCCATCTCTTCCCTACTCATCTGACAGCTTGCACACTGTGTTATTCAAAAGTTAACAGAGGAAAGAAGACAAAAAAAGAAGGCAAATACCATGCTGTCGCTGAAAACTGACACGATAATTTATGCTGCATTAAAAACCCTTCCCTGAGGCAATGCTTTAATAAGATTCCTAGTCAGAAGTCAAGCTCTGCCCAGTAATTCACTCTAAATCCTCAAATGTACATGGAAACTGTAAAGCCAGAGTGAAGAAACTAGAGGCACATATATGAAATTAACCAAACTTAATGTCAGCTCCACTTTATAAAGGAAAGGAAATGAGGGATGCAATACCAACTGAAGGACAACATTTCTATCAGTGGCAGGCTGAGCAAAGGTTGTTTGAAATACAGTTTTATTAGGTTTGCTTAAAGCGCATATTCAGTATGATGGTTTATTTTTTTATCTTAAAAAATTATTGAAATGAGAAATGCTACATTATGAAGGAATTTTGTGAAAGACAAAGATTCACGTAATAATATTGCAGATAGTGCATTATATTAAATGGTGCTTATGTGTTTTATTGAAATATAAACACTTTAAAACATTTTTTAACAATGCATATGTTTCTGATTCATAATATTTGAATAATAGATATTAATGAGTTCCCACATGTTTTATTGATTTGGATTATTCTAGGATACATTCATCCATTTCTCTTGATTGTCAGAGATGGATAAAGCAAAATATATTTTTCTTTGTTACATTTCTACAATTGGTTGCAGGCCTATGCCCATGTACCTGGCACCATTGAACTCAGCAAGTCTGTCTTCTGAGTTCACATGTCAGACATACTAAACCAATTTCCCCCTGTACAGTGGTACTTTGGGTTAAGAACTTAATTTTTTCTGGAGGGCCGTTCTTAACTTGAAACTGTTCTTAACCTGAAGCACCACTTTAACTAATGGGACCTCCCACTGCCGCTGCGCTGCCAGAGCACAATTTCTGTTCTTATCCTGAAGCAAAGTTCTTAACCTGAAGTGTTATTTCTGGGTTAGCAGAGTATGTAACCTGAAGCATATGTAACCTGAAGCGTGTGTAGCCTGAGGTTCCACTGTACTTGTCAAACACAGTGAATCAAAAGCCCCCCCCCAATTATCTGTGTTGGGAATTTCTCACATTTGGAGACCTGTGTCATTTTTTTTAGAAAAAACATTTGCAGTTCTCACCTGCAGCCTATATATATCTTGCTTTAATTAGTAGTCAAATAGGCTGAAAGGGAAATTTGTTCCCCTGCCTTTGAAATACTGTCCCAGCAATTATATACTCAGTTCAAATTATAAGAAGCATGGGGTGACATAGGAATGCAAAACTAAGCAGGCCAGAGTTGCATATAAACCTGTGGCACATGGTTGGATACAGAGATCCCATGATCAAGCATTCCATTTGCAGATGGATGCTTGTCTGAGATTTTTGCCTATTGTCCCTTTGTCCCGAGCCCCCTGAACATGTTGGAGGACCTCTGAAACAGCACTGGAAATAGCACATAAAACTGCTGGGGAAATTGCTACTCCACCTTTTGGTCTATGGCTGCCTCCAATGGATTGCCCACCCTTCAGCATATACAAAGCATATTCATAGGAGGGCATCTTTGGATCCAAGCTGGTATTGTGATTATTTACTTCATTTGTATCCCCCCCTCCTCCATTAAGTAGGTTGATTGGGGATTGGTCTATATGAAATTTCATATAATAAAACAAATAGTCCACATGATAAAAATAATAACATGTATTGAAATCTGCTTAACTGCCATGGATCCCCAAAGCAAACAATAGGAATTGTCAATTCCTGAGACAGATGAGGGTTATTTGGTAGAGCTTATTCAATAACTCAGGCCCTTCTTTTCCCTACTGCTTCCTCTGTAGTTCCTGGTATCCAAATAGATGTATATACTCGATGGAGAACATGCCAGTGTGGAACCAGGGTCTTGGCACAGCTGAGCTAGGGGCACTTCTCTATTTGTTTTTTCTTCGCAAAACTTGAAGAAAACAGAAACCGTGGTTTGAGTGAAAATCAAGTTTGGTTGATCCAGGGTTCACTCAGCAAGGCACATCTTTCTAATTTCATGCCTCACTGGGATGATACGTCATGCTTTCTACAGTGTGACAGCTTGCTACATAGCATAACTCAACAAACTGATGCAACAGAGCATGCTAAATTAACCTGCTAGTCAAACCCAGGAAATTCAGACCAACATGCAGCTTTTGCTGAAACTTGCATTGTTTGAAAACGTGGCTCTTTGTGTCGCCTGGTTTTGTTTGGAAAACAATTTACTATGCTCTCTGCATGGTGTGGCATTCAAATTTCTCTGGTTCCACTAGCTCTGGTAGCAAGTAACTGCTTTAAGAAACTCAGTCCCATCTTCGTCCAGCCCAGGCAGAGTGTCGTCCAGCCCAGAGGAGCAGGGAGGCCATTCACACCGAGCATTTTGCAGAACATTTCAATATATATTCATTATTTTATTTATTTTAAAATGGTGTGTTTCTTAAAAAGCCCAAAGTAGTATTGTACAATATTCTTATGAATAACACACACAAACACACACACACTTTTGTATGAATCAACATAGCACATGAATGTTCTATATCAATATACTGTCATATGTATGGTCTCATTACACAAGAGTGGTTCAAATGATTACCACATGGGCTAGCACAGTGTGCCTCACAGCCACATCCCCACGATTTGGCTGGTATGTGAATGCCCTGCCTTGCTCTGGTAGCAGTCAGATATCAGGGCAACCAAGAAATGCATTGTCTTGCAAAGCCGATATTAAGTAGTGAGGCAGTCCGAGAGCGGACATGGTCCAATAGCAGTCATACACCAAAGATAACACAGACAGTCCAAAAGTAGGCAGTATTCCATCATCAGGGATCCAGGGGCCGATAGCACAAGATCAGGCAGGCTAGGAAGACAGAACAAGCAGCTAAGTTGTACAGAGTACCTGTGCTGTTCCAGCAACTCAGAAGCTCAAAGGCAGGCATAGGCAAACTCGGCCCTCCAAATGTTTTGGGACTACAACTCCCATCACCCCTAGGTAACAGGACCAGTGGTCAGGGATGATGGGAGTTGTAGTCCCAAAACATCTGGAGGGCCGAGTTTGCCTATGCCTGCTCAAAGGCCTCCCAGGGGGATCCCTTATCCCAGCTGTCACTGTTGTGTTCTGACAGCCCTTCCTCTTGAAATGTACCCATTCTCTCAAGCAGCTCTTTACAACTCCATTACAATGACTTTGTGTTCTTCAGGCATGCACCTTGTTGTAGGCCTGCAGCCAAGATTTGAATCTTTAGATGCCTGCACACTTGAGGACTGTGAGGTGACTTGACCTATCCCTGACCAGTCTGCTGCCTGGAGCTCAGCCTGAGTGCTCATAAGAGTTTCTTCAGGAGGCAGCCCTGGGGAGGTGCCCCTCAGGATTCTCAGTGCTGGCAGCAGGGGATTCTGTCTATTCTCCCAAGTCTTCGAATCATAAAGGTGAAAGGAACCCGAGGGTCATCTAGTTCAACCCCCTGCAATGAAAGTATCTCAACTAACGTTACCTCTCCTGTAAAGAAGTCACCAGTAAATGTTTCCAAATGGCAGCCACTACAAAAGAGGGGATGCAACATCAAGAGAAGATCACCACACAGAGTTCCTGTATCTCTCCACACAAGTATCACACATTCCTGTTGGCTGGCACTTGTATAAAGATATCAACATGGCTGCTCTACTGTAAGTAACTTGTAGCTCGTCTGTGGCCTACTGGTCAGTAGCAGTAACATGCAGCAGTCTCAGGAAAATGGTGGCACAGTAGTTGTCTGCTGTGTTAACACAAGGTCAGGCATCCATAATGGTGCAAGGGGATGAAGTATTCCATTGTGTCAGTGCTTGGGATCTATTGTAAGAGTCTATGTCAATGTGTCAGCTCTTTGGATTAGAATATAAGACAACTTGTGTTACAATACACATCTGTCTTGTGAGATTTCTCATCCTAACTCTGAGAAAATTTCTCTACGGTCAGTGGGACCTCTCTGTGTGAAGATATTTGATAGCAGTTCTAAGGAGTTTCCATATCACATTGTAAAAAAAACTATGCAGCCCTTCCCCCCCCCTTTTTTGGTTTTTGTTATTCACACAAGTGCCTCTTCTTTGAAGTTGAAGTTGAGGAGTGCTTTATTGACAAATAACTTGAAATCTTTTACATAAAATGTAAGTAACGTTATCTGTTTCTTCTTCTCCTTTTTCAAAAAGACCCCAAAACAATGCATAAAAACCATACAGCAATATTATCAACACTTTGCACTTTCCTTGGTATGTATCTTAACTTTCTGTAATCCTCTTTGCAACAAAAAGGGGACTACACTAAGATGGAATTATATTTTAATGTAATTCCTCGTGAAACAAAAGGGGAGTGTGCTCAATAGCTGGCTAAGATGTATGGTAAACAGGGAGCCAGGCAAGCCCAAGAAACATCATGAGTAGTTTCTATGGCAACAAAAATGTCAGCTATCCTTTTGGCTGATGCTGTTACTCCATAGTTTGAAGCAGTGACACCAACACTTTGAATTTTTTTTTTAAAAAAAAGGTACAGAGAGCACCCCAGTGAATCTTCAAACAAGGGGAAGTTAAGTCATTAAACATAATGTTATGTGACATATATATAATGATATAAAAATGAAAGAAATTGCCTCCAACCCAGCTTTTGTGTGTTTTATAACAAATGCGATTAAGCCGTTTACTAGAGGAGGCTATCCTGAATTATTTGCCTGTTCTGACAAAACTCCAGATTAGCTGCTAGGATCTGGAACATTCAAGTTTTTTCCAAGCAATGTTCACTTGCTGTACATGATAGACCTAGTCCTGATCGATGCAAATGCTTTTTATGCAAGTTGTCACCCATATAGAATACACATGCACACAAGTTTGAACAGAGTTGCCTGCCTTTTCATAGGGCATTAGACATTCGTTGCACTTAACACATGAAGCAAAGTTGAAGCCTGACGTACGATGAATTGCAAATGATCTCTTATTCACACCAAATGTCTAGTCAGTCAAAAATGGATCCTCAACAGCAGTAGTGTTGCAAATGCATCCATCAGATATTGAGCCTATATGGGTCAAATACTTTCCTAGGGGTACTCAAAATGATTATGCTATGTTATTTTCCCAGTGGTGCCTTTTATTTTCTGATTCTCACACACACTCTCTCTATATATAATGTATAAATACATTACTCTGTTTTTCAATGTACAGTGACAATACATGGTTCTACATATTGTACATGGCTGTGGAAGCTGAAAGTAAATATGGTTGTCATGATGATAAAAACATCTTTTCATCTTTATCTTAGAAATACAGTATCCTCAGGAAAATGACAGCTTCTTGTTATGGAAAATAAATTTGTAATAGTAGAACAGTATCTCTCCAGTTAGTCTTGACTTCTCCCTGCTTGCCAAAGGCAAGGAAGCAAATGAGCATCATTCTCAAGACTTCTGACTAGTTTCTACATTGCACATGAGTCACCCAAGAAAATATTGTTTGGTGTACAACTGAAACACAAAAGCTAGGAAAATGTAACTGTTTATGGTTATCAGTGAAAAAGAGGATGTAAGCTTTTCACACTTTTATCAACATCAGCATTTCAAAAGGTATTACAAAGATTATTTATGGTAGACTAGCTTTTTTAAAAAACAAAACAGAAAAATATATGCCATTGCTTCTTCTGTTTAATATCTGTCCTCTGCACAGAATGTAGAAGTGGCACAGTCTCAAACTGCATTTTGCCCATAGTCACTGTTAGATAGAGGGATGGGGACAGTCAGGAATGATAGGAAATCAGGCTGTAGGAGGCTAGTGAAACAGGAGATCAGGCCAAAGGCTTGGCTAAAGACGTATCAAGTGTTTCCAGCTGTTCCAGAACTGCAACTCCAATTATCCTAGCCACCATGGACAATGATCAGTGATGACTGACCATTGAGGCCGCAGGGGTAGGCAACCTGAGGCCCGGGGGCCAGATGCGGCCCAATTGTCTTCTCAGTCCAGCCCGCGGATGGTCCGGGAATCAGCGTGTTTTTACATGAGTAGAATGTGTGCTTTTATTTAAAATGCATCTCTGGGTTATTTGTGGGGCATAGGAATTCATTCATTCCCCCCCAAAAATATATATATATAGTCTGGCCCACCACATGGTCTGAGGGACGGTGGACCAGCCCATGGCTGAAAAAGGTTGCTGACCCCTGACTGAGGGCATTGGGTCAGGAAAGCCTATCTCAAAGAGAGAAATGTCCTTTAATTAGTGCAGATTGGTGCAGATATTGAAAGCAATCCTTTCAGCAAGGCCAACACTATCATTAGGCAGGAGGAGGTGGCTGTCCCAGGTGACTGATGCTTGGAAGCAGCAAAGAGGTTTGGAGGACAGAGCTGTTTTATGCCACTTTTCTTGCCATGCACCTCCAAAGCCAGTCACCTGTGCTCAGGTCCTCTGGAGGACATTGTAGCATCATGAGTGTTGCAACTAGAGTCAACTGCTTGTCAGTTCCACTCCTGTATTACCTGGATGTGGGCTTTGCCTTGGGCAGAAAAATGTCCTGAACTGGTCCTGCCCACCAAAACAGTTTCAACAGATGCTGAGCTCTTTTTTGAGGATCTTGTTCCATGCTGAAAGCCATGATTGCTGAAAGCAGGAGAAGAGATGGGGTAGGAATCAGACTTCTTTCCCCACATCTTTATTTTTGATTGCATACGGAAAAATAGCAGAGGGTTCTCTCTTTGCCCTATTCCACTGTTGCCACTTGATGGGAAATTGCTCCTGTGTACCAGAAGGAAAGGGTGCATCTGTTTATGTATCAGAAACAAACTAGATGCACATGGAAACATGCGAGTCTTGGAGAGATAAAGGGATGCAAATTATTGTGTACATTTGTAGGTGTGCACATGCGTGTGTAGGAGTGAATACAGGGTGTATGCATTTTTACTTGAGACAAATCAGTAATATGAATCTAGTTCTGAACTATTTATCATGCCCATAATAAAATGTTTTCAAAAACCTCTCATACCTGCTTTCTGGATACAGTTTTGATGCAAGTCTCTCAGTCAGGTGCATCCATAGATTTTTTTTTTTTTACACTTGTCTGTTCAAATGCCACATTTGATGGCTAATGTTGCTGTGCATTTGGTCGCTCAGTTGTTCTGTTTTATTTACATAAGTAGGCTCAATGGCTATATATATATATATATATATATATATATATATATATATATATATATATATATATATATATATATATATATATCAGCAAAGTCTGCTAGATATGTGTGGCCTTCTATTTAAGTTAATTTTTGTTAAAGATCAGCTCCAGAAATCTCATATGTGAATATAGGCAATTTACAGCATAAAATTAATCTAAATGCCACAGTTAAAATATTCATTTGCTTAGCCTCAACAGAGACAGAATGCTGACTAAAGACTAATAGATACAAATTTATATGCTTTCATTAGCCTTTTAGTCCTGAAATGAATGTTTGTAATGCACCATCCGACCACATCAAGAAAAGCAGTGTGACCCTTTCCATAAGATGGTTGCATAGTGATGGCAAAAAAGGCAGCATTGGGGTGGCTTAAACAAGACTGGAAGCCTCTTTTGTTCATTTGCATAGGCTATAATTCTTCATATATATTTCTTTTGCCCTTTTTCTGAATGCAATACCTGCTATTAGGAAAATCTTAGAGCTTATTGCCATCCATGTCCTTTTATGCAGGCATTAGCTACAGTATTTGCAGACTGACTTTGTTTTGGAGCTGGTATGGGCTGCAATGCCACCTTTGGAGGGCAAGGAACTCCCAGTGGGTCCCATCAATGTAGAATGTGGTAGAATAGGTAGAATAGGGGTGGGGAACTCTTTTCAGCCCTAGAGCCACATTACCTCCCGGACAACTGTCTGGACACCACATGGTAGTACTAGACCAGAGGCAAAGTGGGCGGAGTGCTGTTTAGTAGGCTAAACTCCAGCTGCACAAAAGTCGGAAGTGTCTATAGAGGTTCTGGAGAACCAGATACTTCCCCCAAATATATATCAATAGTGGTGACAAGATTGTCAGGTGGCACAGTCCAATGACAGGGGCTTTTAAATATAAGAGCATAAGAACACAAGAAGAGCTTGTTGGATCAGACCAATGGCCCATCTAGTCCAGTATTCTTTTCTCACAGTGGTCAATGAGATGCCTGTTGGAACCCCATAAACAAGAGCACTCTCCTCTCCTGTGGTTTCCAGCAACTGCTATTCAGAAGCATTTCCTTTTCTGGCCATGGAATATTTTGCTACCACTGTCTTTGTTGGCACCAAATTTTAAAATTAGCTCCCACTCTGGGGTTTGGAGGCACCATTCCTCATGGTCTAGAACTGCAGGAGCCTTCAACCTACAATAATCTCTACTTCTGGCTATGTGGTGGACAGGGACAAGTCCTGGCTATGCAATTCAAATGGCTTCCTAATTGAATAAGCTACCATCCCCCATCCTACCCCAGAAAACATATTCCATTTCCCTGGAACATAGCCTACTTTTTTGGTTGTTCAGTGAACACCTGACTGGAGTATGCAAAAGCCAAGGCTTTTGTGCAAACTTTAGTTCCAAATGCATCTCAGCCATAACTCCACTGACTGATCTAATCATCTTTCTCAGCTTTTCTTCTATAAATAAACCACAGTGACCTCACAAGGTCCTGGTAAGGATGAATTAAAAACCACAAGTATAGGAAGTGTTGTATAATTAATTTCTCAAATTAAATGTTTTCAAATAAAAAAATATTTTCTATATATAGGCTTTTGTGACCCGAAATCAACATTTAAGGGGGAGAGGGGAATTTTCAAAAACCCTTTCAATGATATAAGTACAGTGTATATAATTATCATAAAATGCTATCCAGTTGTAGCAAGTGTAATAAATCAGGATGTTTATTCTGCAATTCTGCATTCATACTCTACTGCTAGAAGAAGGCTGTTGATTAAGCTAAGTGCCTGTGCATTGGTAGATAGATGCTGTTTTCCTGCAAGAGGGGAGTTGTCTAATAAATGAATGCTAGTTTTTATAAGACTTCCTATAAACTGTATTCTGTTGCTGTTCTCGTCTCTCTTTTTCTCAACAGAATTCCTTCACTCTTAGAGGAGGAGGCTAGGTTCTACTTTTAGGAAACTGTATTTATTTTTAATCCTCCTATACAGGAGGGAGTCACATCACAGCTAAAATAAAGTGTGTCTGTGGAAGGCTGATAAAAACACAGGTTTCAAGGTAATGCGGTATTGAAAAATGTGACAATTTAGAATCATTTTCACTACTGCAATTCCTGAAGTTTTGCTTCTGTGAGTGAAATAAAGAATCTGACATGGTAGTGGAAAACAGTCATCCATTTCATTGTCTTCTGTGTATGAGAGAGTCAGACCACAGAGTTTAAGCCACCTATTCTGTAATTGCAAAATGCTACCTAGCAGTAGTATTACTCTGGTATATTTTAGATGTGCAGTACCCGGGCTTGACAGAGATCACTGGCTAGCAGTCCTGCAACTCACTCAATCATAGAATAGTTGCCACTGAATTTTACCTAGTACAAAATTCTAAATGTGTTCTGATTGTCCTATTCATGCAGAACATCAATTGGGATTTAGAAAGGTGCAAGAAGCGAGCTTTTCAACAGTGACATCTGGCTCCCTTGCAGTACACCTGAGTATCTTTCCCCCTCTTTTACCCACTGCAGTGGCTTGGCACACTCCCAGAACTTGGAAAGAACAGGGAAATAAATCATGGGGTTGCTGTTTTTAATTTAGAAAGAGGATATTGAGCATGATAATTGTCTGCAAAAGGTTGTGCGGTTGAACCAGGCTGTACATCCTTTAAGGATACAAATGGGTGGAAAGAATAGAAATTTACATAAAAGGGTAAGCCTTGGAAAGAGCTGGGAAACTGGGCAAATTTAAAATTTTGCGATTAATAGGAAAAAAATAAGTGAAAAAGAATGGATTACCTAAAATAATTATTTTCCAAAAGGTAAATTGTTCCATTATATTCATTACAGCAGGGGTTGAGAACCTTTGGCCCTTGCAGATGTTGCTGGACTGAAACTCACAAGCATAGGCAATGGAGAGGGATGGTGGGAGCCATCGTTTGTGTTTGCTGACTCTCACTGTACTGCAACTGGTATTAGATCATTTCTGATCTCAGATTTCAGGAAGCTGCTACATTATTGCATGGCTGCCCTTAGGTGCTGGAAGTGGCAATGTTAATGTTCATCAGGTAGCTAAAGAGTTAATCTGGTGGAGATGTGAAATCAAGGATCATTTTAAAATCTCAATAACAGTTGTTGCCTAAGGGATCACAGTGTGCTAAACCACAAGATAAAAAGGCCTGACAAAGATTATTGACGCTTTTACCTTTTAATGAGAAGCTCGGATTGATTTTGTTGCCCTTCAGCACTGTTTGGCTTGCCCTGTTTCCACTCATGATGTCATGATTAACAAAGAATATAAATATGCAGGAGTAGTGCTGCCATATTTGAAGAAATGCAAAACATGGTTATAAAGAGGCAAAAAGAAACAACATAAGCCCCTGAAACTCCACCATTAGATTAAGGATTGCACACTGTTGCACCATCCTTAAATAAATAAGGCCCACTCAGGCACAGCTGGGTCAAATTCAGCCCACCCAGCTTACCCACTTAAGTCTTGGTAATTAATACAAACCAGGTTGGCTACCTTGTCCATGATCAAATCATGGATAAGTGGGATCTTATTATGAATTGACCTGACATTAAATAGCAGCACTGTCAGGCTGGATGACCCCTGCAGCCAAGCGGCAAGGTAAAGAAAGGGCCGGAAGAGGGAATGGCTTGCACACATTGACATCTAATTATGCAAACATCTCTAATTTCCTGGGAGTCTTTTGTGTGTGGGGGGGGGGTTACAGGCACCGGCTATATATAGTACATAAATTATGTGATGGTGGGGAACATCTTTTTCTATAATTTGCTTTGTGTTTCTGCCTTTACTAGAGTGGTGAATAATCTCTGGGCTTCAATACTGCTGGAAAGCTGCCGGGTGGGGGGAGGATTGCTCTGTTTGCGTGTTATTTAAGCTCTATGGAGATGCATTATTGGAAAGTAGCCAATGCGACACAATTTTTAAAACAGTGATCTGGGGGGGGATCCTGGAAACTACAGGCTGGCTAGCTTAACATCTGTCCCTGGAAACCTGGTGGAAAATGTTCAGGATAAAATAACCATGCATTAAGAAGAACAAGCCTTGCTGACACAGAGTTCTTTGAGAGTGTCAACAAGCAATAAAAATAGAAATGATCCTGTTGACATAGTGTGCCTGGACTTTCAAAGAGCTTTTGACAAGGTACCTTGAATAGACTCCTGAGTAAGCTTAGAAGTCATGGAATAAAAGGAGAGGTCCTCTTGTGGATCAAGAATAGGTTAAGTAGCAGGAAGCAAGAGAGTAGGAGTACTTTTATATGGTCAAAACTGCCCCAAAAGTAACATACCGGTATCTGAAATGGAAACTGATTACACTATATCGGAGGTAGCCAATATGTTGCCTTCCAGATGTTGTTGGACTATAACATACATCAGCTTCAGTCAGAATGGCCAACAGCCAGGGATGATGGAGGGCACCATGTTGGCTATCCCTGCCTAATAGCAAACCCATTATCCAAGTGTGAATTCTTATGTAGCCAAAACGACACCATCCAGGCACAAGAGGAAAGTATCAGTAGGTTCTGAAAGCCCAAAAGTTTGCAGATGTACAAAAAATCTTCATGAGTCAGGAGGGAGGCAGAATCATAAGCAGCTAAATGAAGTTTGAGCGTGCTTGGTAGCCACAGAATGGTGACTGAGGTGGAGGGAGGATGCAATTGGAGTATCCTAGAAAAGGGCATGGCTGACTGGCACCCTGAACAGGAGCATTCCACTCTGTAACATTTTGTTGCAGGTCCCATTTGTCTGCTATATAGTCACCAAATATCAGGAGTCATGAAATGTCCACATGTCCATCAGTCAACAAACCAGTTAAAATATATGTGCCCGATGTACACACTATAGAAGATAAATCCTAAATTTACATTAGGAAGGCAGGTGAGGCCAGTGTGGCTCACATGTAAGCACATTCATGTGCAAAGGATACAAAAGGGCCTCTACTATTGTGGGTTAGGTTGTGTTATATATAACCCTGGAAATAGCATTATCAGAAGTCATGCATACATGGGATATGAATTATTTAATTTCTATTAAACTCTTCTAACTTGTTAAGTAGTGGTGAAGGACAAAAATACAATCAACTGTTGACCTTATGTTGCTGGATCATGCAATTTAAAATAGAAACTGGGCAAATGCTAACACTAAGTGAATTCAAAAGTAATCAAGAACAACACCCTGCAATAAATGAACCCCCTCTGTGCTCGGATATTCTAGGGCAGCCCTATTTGGCACTTGAGTTGACCTTTGTCATGTGGAATTGTGACTTATGTTCATAACAAGCTGCTCAAAGTTGCCTTAAAATTGTCCACTGCCTTCTCACTTGTGCCCTAGTTGTGGAACACTTTCCCACTTGAAGTATGCTCTGGCACAACTTTTCATACCAAGTGGGCTACACGAGTACTTCAACACAGAACCCGTGGGCTACATACAGCTTTATCACATGCAGGGGTGAGTGAGGCCAAAATTTGAAATGGCATTAATATCTGGAGCTGCATTGGAAGCCCAAGGGATTACTTTGTTTGTTTCAAAAGGCAATTCATTTTGGTTTCTGAAACAAAATGGCCAATTTTTTTTTCATGGGACCACTCATTGTCATAAAACAGTCCATGGACAATAATAATTTTGCATTGTGTGTCTGTTAGGTATCCACTTGTAAAATTAATAAGCTTTATAAACAGAAAAAGAAACATCTGGGCTAGCATCTTCTTTAAGAATGCAGCATTCAGATTGAAGCATAAAACTAAACCAGCAAGAAATATTTCTTCTGACCTTAGCTGGTGATCCATTTAATTTATGCCTTTGAGCATGAAGGTTGATAGCCCTTATTTTTGGTAGTAACCTTCTAAGAGGCTGAGTTGCACTGAAGATGGAACTTGTTTCCTGAAAGGGATCTTTACCTGCCTTTCATGACCTCAGGTAACCTAGAGACATTTGGGACTATATTCACAATAAAAAAAACCATAAAGTTCTGTAATGCTTTTAGGCAGCCCTGAAAGTGAATCCAGAAAGTCAGTTAACGCGGCTTTGAACTTATAACAATGCAATATGAAAGCCTTATTATAAAGGTAAATATTCGCCATCAGATATAACATTGGTTTCCTTTATCAAGAAAGAAGCTGGCAATACAATTTGTTTTTATGTCCTGCCAAAAACTAGTATTCATCATTGTTGACCCTATGGCTGTGACAAGTTTTATAGCATCTGCTTTTTATGTTAGCCCTTGGGGTTCCAGTGCAGATTCTGCTTTTTGCTGATTCTCTAGCAATAAACTGCACCCCTTATTAAGAACTCAGGACTGCCTGGCATGTTATCCTGTTGCTGTGATTGCAGCTGACAACCCAAATTGCATGGGCACCTTTCTGTGAAGTGAATAGCCTATGTTGAGTGGTGCTCACTTTGGGCTGATTTAAACAATGATTTTGTGTGTTTGTGTGAGCAATTTTCATTTTCTTCCCCCTATAATCCTGTTGAGAATTGAATATTAGTAGGGTGTCCTATGCAGTTGGGGTTCCTTGATTTAACCACACCCCCAGGATAATATGTGAAATGGACTAGTATCTGCATGTTCTGGATAAATAGAGCAGAAAACATATGATAGTTCATTAGAAACTACTACATACCCTCCCTTGCTAATTTTGAATTCAGGACCAAATGTTTCCTGTCCTGCTCCTCCAGAAACAGAAGCCCAAATATGTATATTTAACAATAAATGAAGAGGTACTACTTAATAGCATTTTGTGGTTCTCATTTTATTTCTGACAACCACTCTTACTGATTTTTCTTTCGCTCATGCTTTTGAGCTTTTCTCATTCCTACTTCTTTTCCATCCTTCTGATGGAGTGTTGAACTCAAATGAGGTGACTATTGTCTCTGGACAGAATTGTCAACAGAGGAGTCTACATGGGGAGGGAAGGCAAATTGTACAATGGGATGAGAACCAGTGTGGTGTGGTGTGGTATGGTGATTATAATATTGCAGTGGGTACTGGGTTGAAATCCCCAGTTAGCCATGAAGCTCACTGACCGACCTTGGGTCAGCCTTGGGTATGCTGAGCTAGGAAGCAGGCTAGATGGTGAAACAAACACAGGTGTAGGCCTGGTTCTTGGTTTAGCAGGACTTTCCTGTCCCTGTCTGGGCATGTAGCAAACCCATTCTGCCTGCACTACCAGTAGCTATGCACATTTTGAAATTTATAGTGAGTATATGTATTTGACCAAGAGGAAACATACCACTGATTTTTGTGACTAAAAGTAGCCACAATATGGGCCTGAAGTTTTCCTAATCAAGGAAAGTTAGGTATAAAGAATCAAAGTAAAACTAGTAAATGAATGTGAAACCATACCGTATTGTTGAAAGCTATGCAGTAATTCAAGTTAATTACTTATAAGAATAAATCTTCTTCTGAAGAAAATACAACTGTAGATCTGTGACTATTAATGCTTAGAAATTGGAGAACAATGGCTTTACAACCTTATGTATGAATATTAAAGAATAAAAATTGTGTTGTGTCGCAACGCAGCAAGCTAATGATGTAGAACTGAGTTGTGATAGGTTTGAGCAGATGAGAAATGCACTACTCCTATGAATACACTGGATCGACAGAGTCCAGATAAGAAAGCCATAGAATTTATGTTAATATAAGATAAGCTCGTGGACACAAAAGGGGGAAAAAAATTAAAGTTCTTGGAAAATAGCTTCCCTGATTGTCTGCTTCTAACAGCGAGAAGGACTAATGGGGATGGTAGCTGGTAGATGAGAACTTTCACCCAGCACAATTTTTTAACAAAACATTAAAGCAAACAATCCATTAAATGCAATGCACAGTGATGAGAATCAAATATGAATCAGACTAAATCACCTTGGCCTTGCACAAAAGACTAGGAAGCTGCATTTTCAATACAAACAGTTTTATTATTCTCATAATATAGAATTAGAGGAGGTGAAGATAGAGCAGCCAGTTTCTCACTTTTAATGTGCACACCCTCCCTGTGGAACACCATACTGGTTTCATTTGTTAAAATGAATTTGCCCCATTTTAGAGTAGGTCTTGTCTTCAAATAGTGTCGGAGAAGACAATGTATGGTGCCTGCTTTGTGCTCATTTGATTTAATAGATTGGCAGTGAAAGCATCATTATATAGTTTCAGAAGATGTACTGTCTTGGCCAAATCCTGCAGAGCAAGCTGGAACCCTCAGGAACCTGCTCAGGTGGAAGTACTCAGAGGCAGCTCAGTGTTTTGCAGCCAAAGGTTTGAGCTAGAGGGCATGGATGCCCAACCAGTGAGGCAAGACACATAGAGGTTTTTTATATGGTGGCACAGATCCTGGTGACTACCATAAGCTCTGTTCCCTTGATAAGGAATGGAGTCTTTTATTAAACAGGTCATATTCTAGGCTGGAATCCTGAAATCTGGGGTTCTGATTTTGTGGGTAGTGTTTCAGGCAAATGAGTGAATCTTAAGGCAGGTGGTAAGATGGCTCCTTTGTTCTCTTCCATGGTTGTTCTGGTCAGCTTGTTCCTAAGGCATTAAAGCCACTCCGTAGTAAAACAACAACAACAACAAATAGAATTTTCCCCATTATTGAAATTGCAAAATCTAGTAGTCATACATTTCAATTCTTTGTTTACTTTTTTTCTTTTTAAAAGAAAAATGTATTTAGCTTTGCAAGGCTTTCATCAATGTGGATAAATTTTTTTTTTAACATCAAAGCTACCTGCAGAAAATGGAGTACCAGGCATTTTTGTAAGGGACATACAGGTATCTTAATAAAATAAATATCTGAAAATGCTGCATGGATGTGAATATCAGCAAGCCACCTCAAAGGCATATTATAAGATTTCGAAGGACTGTTAAGCATGTTACAAATACTGTATGAAATACAATGCCTGCAAGCTACTTCTCTCTCTCCCCCCATACATGATTCAACATAATTATAGATCAGTTTGTTTAGTCTAGGGCAGGGAAGGACACATAGACTGCTAGTTCCTGCAGATCACCTTCAGATTAACGCACTTAACAGAGGGATGTGAACATAGTGGTTTTGCATATTTGTTAGCCTTAGTTTTCCTGTGAATCTATATAGTACTTTCTGAATCAACTTATGCACAGAAAGGGGATCCTTTAATCCCTGCCCTGTCTTAATAAGACTAATCGGGTTTGAATATATTTATATAGCATTCTGGAAAGAAGCCTATTTAATCTAGAGTTAATTCCACCTTCATCACACCACAGATACACTTGCAGGCCTATGAAGTATTTTAATTTCCAAATGCCAGGTGTAGAGAATTAGTGCAGGCATAGCGGACAGCTCAGCTTTTAAAAGTCTTCTTGTGTTTAGTGGTAATAAAAAGTGTATAATTTGTTACAAAGATTATCCAGCTGAAAGGAAAATGAAGATTCAATATATCTCTTTAATGATGGGATAAATGCTGTCACAATCTGCAAGGAATAATCTCAAGAGTGCCCTTCCTGCTCTTTGCAAAACGAAGTTTTTTCATTGAGTCAAAGCTTGCTATTTGTTGGGATATTACTACAGCTGCATGCTGTAGTATCCCACTCCTTAACAGCTGGCAGCACCTTTTACCATCAGAAAGGATTTCTGGGAAAAGACGACTAGGAAAAAAACCCACAGTAGTTGCTAACAGCAACTGGTGACCACAGTTACAGGCTTGTATCTAGAGATGTCTCACATGAATGGAAAGGCAGTTCTGCAAGACTGCCCCACTGAATTGTCTTGCGTTCCCTGTCTCACTGCAACACCCTATTTCTCTTGACAACTGTGTGTTGGGAGGTTTTTTTGGGATTTGTTTTACATAGAAAAACGCTTTGATCTGTATGAAATGGTACAGTCCTCAGACTGTTTCTCTATATGATCTTCTAGTTGTGGACTGTTTTCTAAGTGAATATAACTTGATTCCACAGAAGCTGTCGCAGCAGAAATACTAGTACTTGGCTGCATCCTTTTGCTTTATTTACCATTTCTTACCTATGCTGGCTGTTTGCCGTAATAATAATAAACAAACACCATTTCTTACCATGATTGCTAGAGAGCAGCAGTAAATGTTTGTATTTCTGCCAGGGATGGATGCATTGGTGTATTTGGGGTCTGTATCACTTTTGTTTGTGTCCATTCATAAGTCTGTGTTGTCCCACTTCTGTATTAATCTGGATTCCCCCCCCCCATAAAATTGATATTTAAATTCATTGTTAAATAACATTTTTGAAAGCATTTTCTCACAAGACACACATTTCTAAATGTATTTTTATGCTCAAAACAGACATTTCTAAACATATTTTTCCTAATGTGCACAATTTCAACTGCACTTCATTTTTTTAAAAAAAAAATTGAGCTCAAAACTGCACCACAAATTTCAGAGAACTGTGGCATCCAAATGAAAACCATGTTTCAATTCACACATTAATCTGTGATGGTATGGATCAGGGCAGTTCATATCAAATTTCATACAGATCAGATTCCTCAGGGTTGCCCCTGACTGCCAGGCTGAGGAACAAGCTGTATTTTGTAGTGTTGTCCTCACAGCCCTGGCAAAGATCCATGAAGCATATATGGGGCATTCAGGAACCAAGGGATGGATAAAGGCAGGAGAAGGTTTGGGCCACTTTTCTGGCATGAATGATGAATGCCCCTCCTGCCATTTGAAGATTATTGCCCCAGTCCCCAATCCTATAAAATGTTGTCTTAAGGCACCAGCTCATAGAGAGCACCTGATCTGCACTTAATCAAACTTTATAGGTAAATCTAGTATGTAACCATGTAAGCTTGACATCTGCTTCAGCCCACAGGGCAGATCCAGATGGTATCTGAAATATTTTCTAGTTCAAATATGGTCTGACTAATCATCCACTCACACTTGACTGTGTTGCGTGGGGAGGAGGCAAAGTAAACTGTCCCTATGATGGAACCTTCACAATTCTTACAGAAGGCAAGACATTTCCTTTTTTGCCCGAGGTGAAGGAGCAAACAGTGCTTCAGTCCCCCATGTAAAGATGCAAAAAGTCTGAGAGAGAAAATCCCACAGGTGCCTCCCTGGCAGTAAAACAAATAATAATATGATAATTAATTAAATAATTGCTGCCTAGAGCACCGACCTCACTCTGCCTAAAAGTAAGACTAGGTCTATATAGAAATAATAAACCAATGCTTGCATAGTTTGCTCAATTATTTAACAAGCTCTTTGGGCTGTCAGCCTAACTCTGCTTAAAAAAGGCTCATTTGAGAATGTTGTGTAGGCATTTTAATAAAAAGGTAAGGGCATATTGTGCTTCTACTAGTCAGGCCGTGTAGTTCAAAACTGTCTTTGCTAACAGGGAGCAGCTTTCCAGACAGGAATCTTGCCAGTACTTGGGACTTTCTACGTGCAAAAAATATGTTTTGCTCCAGAGCTAGAGTCTGAGTTACAACCTTTCCCCAATAAGATCTTGCTTTAAGGGTTTTAATGTTGTTTTAATTGTGTTGTTTGGGTTAAAATATAATAGCTTTGGGGCAGAGAGGTGATCTATACATTTAATAAATTCAGCTTGCACATTTTCTGTTACGTTTTGTGCTAGGGGTAGGAAGAAAAAGATCATAGTTACATTTTCTTAGAATAATTGGCTAAAACCCTTCAAACATTTCTTGGCCCCTATCCTTTCTTCCAGTCAGAGTAATATATCTTCTTGTGGATGATTGACTGTCACCAAGGAGAATCTGACATGCAGAAATTTTAGATACTGGAGAATTGATTTTCTCTGCAACATTTATTTCCCTTTTAAATTCCATGTACCTGATCAGGTGTCTCAGCGGGAACTAAATAAAGAGATTCATGTAATAAATCTTGATTGAATGTGGGATGGTTTTGTTTTTTGTTTTTTGGTAAAGTGTATGGTACAGTCCTAGAAGTAGTTAGTTCACTACTTGGATACTGACTGGCAGTTTGGAGAAAAACAAAGAATCAAATCTTGAATGATCTTTTTTTTTTTTTAATCCTGACACTTTTGTTACACTGACACTTGAGGCCCAGTTGACCTCACTGTTATTTTCTCTACTTATTTATATCCCAGAAAGAAAATGGCATTTGAAATGACTTGCTTTGGCTATGGATTCATTCACATGAACAGCAAAGGAAGTGGTAAATTTAGCCTCCAGTTCCCACTGATTGGCAGTTGTGGAGTATCTGCAAAACTCATTAAAAATGTAAAGTGTGAAAACAGCTCAGAAACAAGTCTCTTGACTTCAGCTTTCAAGAAGTACATCTAAAAAAACAAAAAACAAAAAACAACCCTGAACAATTTCTTTATTTGTATCATCATCTCAGAGCGGAAGCAGGGTGGGGAATTTCTATTTTCCTTATTTGTGGATATTTTAGTAGATTGTATCCTACCCATGAAGAAGGAAACAAGAAGGCTCTTGAAGGAAAATGTGACTGCAATCCTAACCTCACTTACTTGCAGAGAACACCCGCTGAATACAATGGAACCTACTTCTGAGGTGGCATGCATAGAATTACAGTGTGAGACATTAATTAATTTGGATTCTAGGATACACAAAGTGAATTGCATGCTACTTATAACTAACATGGTGATGTATTCATATGTATAGATCAGGAATGGGGTACTTGTGGGGCCCCCACCCGATGATGTTAGACTGCAACTCCCATCATTCCTAGCCAGCATTGGTCAGAGATGATGGGAGTTGAAGTCCAATAACAACATAGATTTCCCATCCCTGGAATAGTGTTAGTGCAGGGTTCAGGAAATGATATACTACTTACGCTACTCTCACTCCTTCCAGCTAGAATAATACTTAGGTGGTCATGTTAGCTCTACTCCTCTGTGACTGGTCCTGTTGCCCTCAGCAAGCTGGAGAACTGAGGTTCAGCAGGGAGCCTGCCCTACTCTGAGTAATGCTAAAGCAACAGGGTTCTAATTCATGCAGCAAGGCTCCACAAGAAGAGCTTCACCTTCCTGGCACATGGGAGATGGAGGGATGCAAGCTGTGGGGATGCAATTGAGGGGTGGATCCAATAGGCTCATCCCCACTATCTCCCTTATGTGAGGTCATCATACATGGGAGAGAATACCTGGGCTTTTGAAGCAGGTTCACGGAACTACTCTAGCACTGCTGCCATTTGTGTTGAAAAATCCTTAAAAGAAAACTTCAGAATAACTAAAATGGTAGCTAAATGGGGGCTTCAACTTGAAAAATGATTTGGCTGCCTAAGTCGTTTCACAAAGGGATTCCTAAAACCTGTGGCCAGAAGTAATAATTCCAGGTGCTATTGTAGTTTCCCCAGCTGCTGCTGCTGCCAGGGGTCCCAAATGAGAAAACTGGAAACACCCATGAAGATAAACCTTCAACTTTTGCCCGCCCTAAGAGGGAAAGTGCATAGAAGGGTTAGTACAGCCAAGCAGCTCTCCAACATTGATGTGTTGTTTTCTGATCAGTCCTCTAGGAAATATCAAATGATAAATTGGACGTAGCTGTAAGAGAGTCATCTGTTCCACTGAAGGGAATCATTTATCATGTGATGTCCTATTGCTACAGAAAATTACTATGAGAGCCTATTGATTTTGAAGAGCCTTCTAGTGAGGCTGCTTCTTCAAAGGGCTCACAAAAACCACTTATTAGACTGCAGGGCCACCCTCAATTCCAAGCAGCTTCAGCAATTAATGTGAGAGCTGCTTTGTGGGACCCAATCCAAAGAGGCTAAGGAGAGTTAAATCCTTAGCTTTGTGGGTACCAGTTTGCACCTAGAGTCACAAAGTGAGCAGAAGCATTAGCTCTAAGATGCCGTATTTTCATGAGGAACCTGCTTCAGACAATTTGTTAGCTGCATCACTCACCAGTTCCCGGTGGCATTGCTTTGCTGTGCTGCTTAATTGGGAAGCAAAGTCTGAAAAATGGATCCATCTCTGTTATTGCTAAAATGTCAATCACTACAAATGTGGCCGAACATAACATTTACAAAGCAGTCAGGGGATCCAGACCCAATGGCCCTGATTCACACTGGCCACTTGCAGATTGGTCCCAGAACACACAGTAATTTTTCTCACTGTATTACATGGAAACATCTGTTCTTTTTACTGTAATTCTTATAAGAAAGGGCATCCTGTATAGCCATAGCAATGTAGTCTTATGACATTTGTATGTTTTATTTATACATTTATTTAGTGCATTCATGTGCCTCAGGAACAGTGCCTTGGGTATTTGCCTAGGGTCCAGACTGCCTACTTCCAATCCTGGTACTGCTGGGAATGAGTGGTTATTTGCAGCTGCTGCTGCTACTACTGACTGCAATCTTTGAGAAGACTTGACACTTGAGGCATTCCAACATGAAAAATATGTTGGTTTCGATCCTGATCACCCTTCAGTGAAAGGAAGGGGTTACAATCCAATGAAGCATCCTGATGGGAAACTGTGTTTAAAAGTTTGGTGGGTAGGCAGGGAAGCTCATTGGAACAATGTTGCAGCTTCTGTGCAGTCTTTGAACTTTTGGAACTTTTGCTACTAATCTGGGCTACTAAACATTGGCTCTTGCTCTCAGACCAGACTTCTTGTTGCTACTCCTTTGCCTTGTAAGAATGGCTGAAACTAGAACCTGCTCTTTCCTTGTACCATTAGACTGCTATAAGTTTGCTGCTTTCCCTTCTGGTAAGTGCACCTGTTGTTGGTTTGGAATGGGAGCCAGGACAGAGAAGGGAGCATTTAAAAGTCAACACACACACACACACACACACACACACACACACACACACACACTGACAGTAGGAACATTCCATCAGTAGAATTCTGCTCTCATATGCTCTCATTGTTGGAAAGAAGCTCAGGATCCTAGTCACTGTGATCATATTAGGATCCTGAGCTTCTTTCCAACGATGAGAGCATATGAGAGCAGAATTCTACTGATGGAATGTAATGCTAAATGACACTTTTTTTGGTTCATTAGCTGCTCTAGATCTCAGAAGCATAAGTTGATAAAGTATAAACATAAAACATATGAACAAAAATATGGCTGCTTTTCAGTACAAAGGTATCTGATGCATGCATGTTAGTGATAACTGGTGATATTAACAAACTTTTTGTGCTAGGGTAAGGATTGGCACCAGCACAAGGGAATTTCCCCCCTCTCTTTTCTCCATGTGTACACTGAGCTGTCCCAAAAACTGCTATGGAGAGTTGAGGGAACCACCAGAATAGATTTAGGGGGCATGTAGTAGGGGTGGGGGAGGCAAGAAAAGTCTTTCTCACAAGGAAAAATGCTTGTGCTGACAGTATGCTTACATTAGGGCTATGTTGAATAAAACCCAATGACTTCTTTCTATCAGCCCCTGTATGTACAGCAACACCCCACTTCAGCAACATCCCATGTCCATGGGGCATTTACCATCATTCCAACTTTCTTTCATTAATATTTTCGTTATTACAGCACCAATATCATACTAAACATTTTGTAGTACTTGCATTTTTTCTTTTTTAAAAAAGAATGCAAAATATCGCACCGTTTTGTTCCCAATAGAATCTTTCAATATGGAACTGTGCAATATGGAGAAGCACCTGAAAACAGCATATTTGTTTGGAGTGCTGTGTCCCCAGAGGAAGAGGCTGTCTTGCAACATCATGCTTGTGGTGATCATTGACATGTTACAGAGAATGGAAAGGAGAATGTTAGTCGCTTTGAGACTCCTTCGGGTAGTGATAAAGCGGGATATCAAATCCAAACTCTTCTTCTTCTTCAGAGGAGGGAGCACACTCAACATGAAATCTATGCATGATATTGGATACTGTTTTGGTGGTAGCCCCCTGTGAAACCACTAGCTCTGCCCACAGTTTATGAAGCTAGTGAAATGTGATTGGTGATACCAAACTATGATACACTTGCATGGAAATCAGTGGATTTAAGTAGTCATGACTTACTTTAACCCAACTGTTTTCAACAAGTCTTCGTGCTTAGTGCATAGATCCCGTCCTATGCTTTTCACATTCATGCCTGTAAATTTTATTTAATGGTTATGGTTTTCTCTTGGCAGACAGAATATTACTAAGGCAGCAAGAAAGGACTGCAACTCAAAATTGCAGCAATACTTTGTTCTTTTCACTGTAAAAAAACTATCACATTTAACAAAACTTCATTTCTGTTTTCTATTCTTAAATGTTGCTAGTATGGCATATGAGTGCTAAATGTTAATCACATTTCAACATTTAATCTGGACAAAGGAGCCAACTATTATTTAAGAAACATTAAGGATCAGGAGTCGTTCATTGTCCAGTCAGAGAACTGTACATTTGAATGGGATTTCCATTTAAATAGCTTTACTGCCCTGCTGGTTCCTAAAGACCAAGTCAAAACAGAAACTAACAGCCAAATTGATATTATTACTAAGGGGGAATGAACACTAGGCAGTAAATCTATACCTGCTGGGAGCCATCAGCGTACTTAGTGAGTATGTAGGTATAAGGGCTTGTATGAACACTGCAGAACTGTCCTGTTTGCAGTGTTGTATTATAGGGATATAATTTTTTCCTGCTAGGTTGAAGGTATATTTCCATTAAACCATTTTGTACTGTAATTGTAGCCCTCGTTACCAAGAAAAGGCTTAAACATGAAGAGGAAGTTGAATTGCTTGGAAAGAGACTACCAATTGACCAGACTTCCTATGTCTGGTTCTGCCCCATGCTGTGTTTCTCTCTCTCTCTCTCTCTCTCTCTCTCTCTCTCTCTCTCTCTCTCTCTCTCTCTCTCACACACACACACACACACACACACACCACACACACATACACAGCTGCCCTTTACTGAGTCAAACCATTGGTTCATCTAGCTACATATTGTTTGCTCTGACTAACTGTTGTTCCTTAGGGTTTCAGACAGAAGACCATTCCCAGGCCTACTTAGAGATACCAAGGATTTAACCAGGAACCTTCTGCATGCAAAGCAGATGCCCTACTGAGCTACAGCCCTTCCCATTCAATGTTAAGAATCCTGTGGTCTTACCTATGGGAGGTGAGCTGGCCTGTTCTTCTGAACCGACCCACCCACACATGCAGTTGTTTGACCAGGGCATTGGAATTCTAGGTTCCATTTATTTTATCAATCCCATGTTTCTAGTCCTCGAACTTGCTAGACAATTGTGAAAAGTGTTCAGTGATGACTCAAATTGGGTGCAGCTAGGGCAATATTTTTGGTGATATGAGGTGTTCTCCATTCCTTGGATCAATTCTATTGGTCACCGAATTTTTGTATTGTCTTAAATACAAGGTGGCCAAGGTTCCACTCCCCGCTTCTTTGAACAAAACATTAACAACTATCTTGCTGCCACTTCAGAGGGTTAGCATGCCACCTCTCAGCAGCTTCATCTTGTTCCCTGAGTAGAATGCCCTACCTCATGATATAGTGCCATTCCCAGAAACGTGTGTGTGTGTGTGTGTGTGTGTGTGTGTGTAAAGATGGCTGCTCTTGTTCCTTTTGTTAAATGATAATGAGAGAGAAAAACCCAATCACATTGTTTTCTGCTTTGTGACTTTGCAAGGGGGGGGCAGGTATTGTGAATGGATTTTATTGTGAATTGTGTTTGTATTTCATTGGCTGTGTGACCTGTCTAGAGAACCTGGTTGGATGAGCAGCATCTAACTGTAACAAATGAACAAGTAAGCAATTTAAACATAATGCCTAATATTTATTTAAATTCACCCTTCTCTTGAACGTTGCTGAATACTACATTCCTTTTGCAGGGGATTTATGATCCTGCAAAAGTGTGTGTGTGTAGCCTTCTTTGGTTTTGACTAGTGTCCAAGATGTGTACTAAAAAGAATGTCATCCATTGCTAGCAAAGTCTGCAATGAAAGGATGGGGTTTTTATTTTTATTTTTTTTTAAAAAAACCTACTACTACAAAACACATACCTGAAAGTGTAATAAATATATACTGGAATGAATCAATCATATCCATGGATTTAATGTTTGAAAAAATGTGCAAAAGTTAGAGAAGCTGAATCTGGAAAGGGGGCGGGTAACCTCTAACTCAGGTATTTTCCACTGCACATTTGAATTTCACACTTGCTGCCTTCAGAAATAGATTTTGCATTGGCACTGAGAGCAACTTAACATCTGGAAATCAATTCTTACACACAATTTCTCTCAACGTATTAGATTGGAAGTGCTCCTCTGACACCTATGGAAGCAACAGTTTACCCCATTAAAATTGGCTATGTTTCTTGGAAATTAAATCAATACTGAACCTCTAGATGATATCTCATTGTGGGTTTGAAATCTGGGATGGATGCTTGTTACCCACCCATTATGAATGATTTCGGCTAAGGAAGAAAGGAAGAAGAAAAAATCAATGTGACTAACATAGGGAAGTGAAATAAAATGATGAAACAAACAACAGTGACAAAAAGCCCAGGTATAAGAGTGTCCTAGTTTAACATGTATTTACAATATACACATTAAAAAGAGGGGTCCCATTTACGGGAGGGGGCATATGCTTCTATATATATAAAAGTACACCCCACAATTCTTTATAAAATAAAAGTCTCTCCCCCTCTCTATGCATAAGCCAAATAACCACAATAAAAACAGCCCGAGCTGCAATAAAAACAGTCTGAATTACTAGAATCAATTTCATACATTAAAGCCAAAGAGCAGGATAAATCAATTTGGTGTAAAAATAGGTAGACAGAACCCTGACCTACAGAAAAACCTTGGTGAAATAAAAAGGTCTTCTGTCTGCTCACCTGAAGCATAAAAGAGAGGGTGTAACCAAACCTCTGTAGACAACGTGTTGTGCTAACTTGTGCAACACTCTGAGACTGTGCAACCTGTACAGCACAATGCAGTACTTAAATTAGGAAGACGTGGGTTTGAATCCTTAATTAGCCATGAAACTTACCGGGCGATATTGGACCAGTCACTGTTTTATAGCCTAATCTACCTCATATGTTTGGTGTGAGGAGGAAAGGATGTGATAATGAGCTCCTTGGAGGAACAGCTAACTGGAAAAGCATTTGTAAAGGAAAGGCAATTTCCCCCACACTCTGTAGATAGTTTCCTTTGCATTTTGCAATGGATTTTACATAGAGATGCAATTGAAAGGAAAGGTTTGGATTGAGTGATATAACTGTGGTGAGGAAATTTGCCTTGTATCAAATTCATATTTGGGAGTTTTTGTTTTGTTTTACTTACCAGAATAAACCATCAAGAAAGAGCATAGCTAAAATGCCTATTTACAAATTTATGGCTGCCACATCAGGGCCACTCTAAATTGAAAGTACTCCACATAGCACATATTATGGAGCGGAAGTAAGCCATTCAGTGAACCACATGGTTAACTGGCATCGCATACAGAACAGCCACTTTCGTGTCCTCTATATCATATTCCTAGAGCAGTTCTGAGGAGGACTTATACTGAGATGATGATGCACCAGTTTCCCAACTTGAGGAGGCTCCCTCAACACTCCCTTTTATACTGAATGGCCTAAGCATGTAGCTCTCCTGTCTTCCTCAGAGTCCAACTCCCCTGCAGCTAATCCTGATCCACTGCACATAGGAGTATGCACTACAGACCCTTTAAAATTGCATACAGCTTTCCTAAGGAGGTAGAACCAATGGGGGAAACTCCTCCCAGTCTCCTGGAAGCCTTCAGATAACTCATCTGCTGAGACAAAACCTTTATATCAGCCTGCAGGGCCCAGTGGGAGCTGACCAGGGTCCTGATTTTGCCTTACTGTCTGGTAATCACTACTTTCTCCTCCCAGCCCCACCAGAACAGAATACATGGGACTGGGTGAAATGAGAACCATTATGTGTGAGCCTGACAAAGGCTGCAATCCTGTGTACTTTTTTAAAATTTATTAAATTTTCCATTTTTATAATCAAATAAAAACCACATCAAAACATTCCAAATTACAATACAATCAAAAAAGCCAAATATAAATGCGAAATTATATATCTCAGTCCTATGTACTCTTACTTAGGAGTAAATCCCATTAAACTCAGGTCATTTTACTTTGAGCAAATATCTTTAGGAGTGGTCTGCAAGAGTGCTTTCATCTTTGTGTTATACAATTAGAATCTTCTTTGCTATGGCCTCAGAATTATTAAGTCTTCCTTGGTTGTCCCTTTATCTATGTGATTAACGCATAGATGAGGAAGTGGGAATAACTATCCCCCATTACCCTCCATGAGTTAGAACAGCCCCCCTCCATATCTGGTGCCCTCTAGATATTTTAGATTACAGCTCCCATCAGTCCCAGCTAGCATCAGGTTGGGGGAGGCCGACTGCAGCACAAGTAGAACAGACACTCCATTGTGGAAAATCCCATCAATTCTATGTTAATTGGGTGTAGAAAGGAACATCTGAAGAGGGCTTTAGTCTTCCCAAGTTCTGGATTACACCTTGTTCAGAAGGAGACACTACAATTTTGGCAGAAGCTTGGTACAAATTTGATCATGCATCTGTACAGAAATAGGCCAACTCCCCAGTAATTCCATGGCTGCCATAGATATGCACAATTTTGTCACACAAATCATAGTTAAACCAATTTCTAGAAATTTTGAATTCCCAAATATCACCCATAATTTTCAATGCTGTTTTTGTAGAGCTTTTTAAAAAAATAAAATAAAATACCAAGAACTTGTTTCTGTGCCATAAACTAGTGCTACCTTTCTCCTGCCCTGTAGTTTGTTTGGCTCTCCAATAAAAACACCTGCCCATTGGGTGGAGGTCCCATTTTATAGGGGAAATGATACTGTCCAGCTCCCTTTGGGCATGTATGTGTTGCCAGGGAACCCCTGATGAAAGCTGATATCCCATTGCTTCAGCTTCTGGGGTGAAGGCTTCAGTGACTGGGGTTCCCTCTTACATGAAACATTCATATCTGTGATTCGTGCACAATGGATTAGAGAAGATAGATTCACTTCAAATAGAAACCAACCTAGCTGCTGGATCACTAGAAATTAAATTAACACAGGAGTTCCAATTCTACTTGATTGTAGGTTTGGGTCTGGCTGGATGGTTGCTTTGTTCACTCATTGTGTCTGATCACTGCCTCAGAGGAAATCAATAGCATGAATTCAATTGGGAACTGAAATGACAGGATAGCAAGGCCTTCCGAGTAGATGCACTTTCTTGAAAGCAAGGAATTCACTTCTCACAATCCTGCACAAAACTGAACAGTTTATGGCAATATATATGACATTTAGGGGCATCGTGGAGGACCTTCCAAGGTGTGGCATATGCCATTTCTTTTTGAAATGCTGTAAATGTCTTAATATAGGACAGATAAGCCCAATTAGCCAGGCAATGAGTGCTGTCTGTGAAACTTCTATGAAGGTAAGTGGCTTGTGATGAAATCTAACTATGAGAGGGAGATTTCATTGCAGAGGTTTTTCCAAATCTGTTGGGGGGAAATAAAAAAGCATAAATTCTGCTCTCTTGCTCTTGCTCTTTTTTTGTATGTTATTGAAGATGAATTAAAAGCTGCAGCTTTATTTTCCCATGGGAATAGTAATTGAAAATAAACATTAAGAACTCCGCATGATTTCCAGTAATCTTTAAAAAATGCAGATTTGTGAAAACAGTGACAAATCTAATTGAGAAGGGGACTGCGGTTTTGTACAACATATTTGCTGTTATTTACAGGGCACTGTTTTCCTTCTCTCTAATTTAAGATTTTATATGGTGTTGAACATTAGCTAAAAACATTGCTTCATAAAAAGGCAAGGGAAATCCTCCTTTGCAAGACATTTCATCTAAGGCCTAGTTTTGAAACCAAGCCCAAACACATCACAATACAGGAAATCCATGGCTGGCTCTTCAAACTTCTTTTTTCATTCATTGAAACAGACACAATGAAATGCATTTCTGTTCAGCTGCAGCACTAGGGGGGTGGGGTTAAACTCTTGCACCTCCCTCACATTGCAGCCCCAATGCAGACAATCCATACAACTGCTACTTACCACATAGGGGAGAAATAGAGATTACAGGCATTAGTTTTCTGACAGTCAAAGGTATGTCCCATTTCCTGACTTTTTCTCATATGTTGAAGTTTGGTACATAAATATCAAAGACCCCTGGGAAGTTATGCACGAAATGTACCTCAATTACACTGGGGTATGTTTCAGGAAACATGGACAAATTCTAAACCTTCCAGGCTTTCCCAACAATTAGCATGTTTGGAGTTATATATGTATCTAATTCCCGTTTGTTGTATAGAACGAAAGAACCAGGAACAAGGCATGTTGTGGGTCCCCCCACCTGAGGAAATGTTGTATAAATGCCCTATTTTCACACACCCCTTGTGAAACTATCCTTGACTGCTTACTTACCAAACTTTCTAGTCCTGCAATTGTATTGACAATTAAGTTAAGTCCCCACAACTTCAGAAGAGAGGCTGTGCTCTGTATAAAAATGCTTGGATCAGCCTTGCATGTTAACTATAACTATTTCTGAAACTTGCTGGGTGACCTAAGTCTACCCCGCCCCGCCCCCCATCTCATAGCCTGATCTACTTCCACAGAATAGTTGTGAATCAAACAATGAGGAAAATATGTACAGTATCATTGGGGGAAAGATGGGGTATTGCTTTACCAACTAATAAATAAATTATATTTAGTTAAAGATTTGTTATAGATACACGTGCGTGCGCACACACACATGAGAGAGAGATAGAGAGAATGTATTAAGTGTGGGTGGTGGTGGGATTTAATTTCAACACACTAGGTCTCTCTGTCAAATACTTCATTTTATCTAAACCTACAATATACTTCATGCCTTGGCAGCATAGTTTCTCTCTCTTCCTACTGTTTATCCCCATTGCTTATTATTTATCCTACTTTAATATACTCTTAGCATTAAATGGGTAAACAGCTTCAGAATTCCTTATTGCTCCACAGTCCAGTAAGCATAATGATGGTAGTTTTAAATGCCAGATGCTGCTGATTAGAACCATTATGTTAATATGCATTTATTTGTTTTACCTTTACCACTTTAATCTCATCCTTCACAAATTAGGGTTTTTTTTATTTTCTGTACTTTTGAAACCATCCAGTGAAGGTAATTTGCCATCTTTTTCCATTTGAATTGTAAAGCTAATTGAACTTAATGGCTTTAGAAAAAAATCAATAATTTCTTACTGTTATTGATATAAAGGAGCTCACATAAGAGATTATCCAATGGGGACACAAACCATTTAAACAAAGTATTCAACTGTACAGTGCACTGCTTAAATGCTGCACAGACACAATTAGAGAGAGTTTCTGGTATTCATAGGAAACAAGAACTCTGCCCCAATTCACAGATCCTTCCGGGCATCCACTCAATAGACAACCACCCTAGGGGTATTCATATGTTGTTTGCAATGAGTGTGTGCCTGTGTACCTATGTACACAAGCAGCTGATGTACACACATGTACAGTTCATCACATACAATGTTCAATGTGTGTAAAGTCTGTGTATGCAATAGTTGAGCTGTACCAGAAAACAAGTGTACATTCTTTCACACAAACATTTGTACACATGCAGAGGTTGTGTTCAGTGTAACATGTGAAGAAGTCTTCTCAGTTCTGGAGCTGAGGTGATGATTGGATTCAGTGCCAACTTAGCCCCATACTTCACTTCATCCCCACTGGCTAGCATTCAATGGGGTAGGTCCAGCAGAAACCATGGGTAGCCCCCTTTAAAAATCCCTGCTTCCCAGCCTGCAGCAAGAGTAGGTTGGGAACTGCTCTTCACCCTCCAAGTGCCTCCAAGGTATTGTCAAATCTAATGTGACCTCCATCTTTTCCTACCCACACTTGCTGCCATAGAAGCAACTGACTTGTCAGCAACCGTGTGAGATATAATCTCCATTGTACACCTATTCAGTGTCAGGTTCCCTAGGAAACCTACACTTTCCAGGGTCCTTGGCACCTGAATTGCTTCCATAACAGTGAGCTATATGTCAAGAATGGAAGGAATCTACTTGCCACTTTTTCTGGCAGAACCATGATCTAGGCATGGTAGAGGAGGAGGTAAATTGATGGGTGGGTCTGAGAAGGAGGGCAAACAGAAAGATTATTCAGCTCGGATTACAGTAATTATGTTCAGAGTCCTAAAATCATGAGGAAATTCAGCAGAGGATTTCAAAAGTCTCTCAAGGAAGAGGGAAGAGTACATGCCAGTGTGGTGTAGTGGTTAAGAGCGGTAGACTCGTTATCTGGGGAACCGGGTTCGCGTCTCCGCTCCTCCACATGCAGCTGCTGGGTGACCTTGGGCTAGTCACACTTCTCTGAAGTCTCTCAGCCCCACTCACCTCACAGAGTGTTTGTTGTGGGGGAGGAAGGGAAAGGAGAATGTTAGCCGCTTTGAGACTCCTTCGGGTAGTGAAAAGCGGGATATCAAATCCAAATTCTTCTTCTTCTTCATTCTCATATTCTGGGAATCTGCTTCTTTATTAAAGCTTTCCTCGCTCACTTCTCCTTTGCCGTTTTCCCAACTGAAGAGTTGAAATTGAATGCTCCTCAAGGCAGAGACCTGTCTGTTTCGTTCATGTTACTCTGCATGACACCATGTACATTGACAATGTAATCATCATCCGTTGATTTGTTCCCAGCTGTGAACCCGGGGAAGGGGAACTGGGGAGGTTCAGTCCACAGGTTTCCCAGCAGAGCCCTGCCTGCCAGAAACACTAAATGAATAGGATGATAAACGAAGTGCCAAGTGCAAATGGTTCTGTACACACTGCAGAGCAAAGATTATCTCATTCTGAAAGCTTAACCTTTGGCTCTGGGAGACCTGACATTTCAACCAAAGTCTGTACTTTTGTCAAGATGACTCAAGACTACTATCAGCACAAATACACTGAAATTGTTATAACCTCCAAAGGAACATTTGGCCTTTCCTGGACTGCTGGGATATATTTTGCCCAGCGTCCTATTTTTCTGAATGTCTACAGAGTGTGTACTTTCATTTAAGGTCTGAACTAAGTCTGTGCCACAAAGGTTTGGTGTCTTAAGAGCCATGTCTACCCAAAATATTATTGCTTCTTCTTTTTTGGATTAATGGGTAGATTTCAGAAGTTCAAGAGTTCGCTCTGTAGAAAAGGGCAGGGATCTCAATTTCTTTGCCCTGTGATCTGGCCATATCGGCCATTTTACAAATACTGTACAAAGTACTGTATTCAAAAGATATTCTATGCCTTTCACACACTCTGCCTCTGACTCACCATGTGAGTTCACAAAATACAATAGCTGTGTCTACATGTCACTGCAGCTTCTGGCTGTATTAACACACTTTCTGAAAGCCAAAAACATTAGGGATAATCAGTGTTTCCGCTCTGTAATGTTTTGCTGGAATGCATCAGTTCTTCTCTACAGAAATGATGGATTGAAGTGTAGGAGGCAGAATACTGTAGCTATCACAACTCACTCCAGACATGCAGCACAAAAATGCACTGCTGGCTTCCTTGCACATGCCCTGTTTAGTCCCAGACAAAGTAAAGGCACCTTGCATGCTCTAAAGTTCTGGCATAGTGAACAGGTGGCATTTTTCCTGACTGTGCCAGGTTGAATTGGGATATGTAAGGCAACATCCTGGTGCACACTAAGATATCTCACAAGCTCCAGATCCTAGTCAAACACTTTTGATTTATATGCCATAATGGTGCTTAGGTGAAATATATAGATTTCAATGCAAAGACCAAAACTCATAAAAATGGACACAGTCTCTTTCTTTTTTTCATAAGATTTTATTAAAGTCTTTTCATAATACAATAAAAAACTAATCTAAGTAAAAATAAAAACAGAGAAAGAGAAAAGAAAATACAGAATCCTCTCTCTCAAAGATAGCTCTTAATCCTTGTCACACACAAAAAGTGGAGACCTGGGAACTTACTTTTCTCCTCCCAGTCTCTCACCCTCAGAGATATTCAGTTCCCTGTCTCTCACTCAGGGTCCTTCCACCAACGATCTACTGTTGGCAGACTGTCGACAAAAGACATTCAATCCATCATGTTCCCTTCCCTGGAAATCCAAAAATTGACAAAGTCTCCTAGAGTTTCCTCGAAATGTCTGAGGATGCTCTAGAAGGCAATTTTGCTTCTCATTTTAGCCAGAAGGTGGTTAAAATTAGTGCCCACTTATTACATTACATATGTGCAAAGCATTTTTGGATTGTGGGTGTGAGGGGAGATCCTGTTCCCATTCCAAAAATGCCTTCACCTTAGCCAGTACTTAGAGTTTCTTCATGTTTTTGGATTGGAGATAAATTTGGGAGCCATTCTAGTTAGAAAAAAGGAGAAGGGTGCTATAGCACATGCACAGGACTTCCATATTTCTCAAATGAATGAACTGGGTGGTCACAACAAAACTACAGGCTTAAGTTACATAATAATGCAATGACATGCAAGATTATAGGTTGACAAAAGGTCATCTCTAAACTGCAAAATCAAGAATATGAAAAACCTGAGAGACATGGGGCCCTAAAGTTCCTTATATTAGAATCAAGACAGTAAAATAAGAATGACATTTATAAAATTAATTGCATTTAAATTACTCTTTAATCAGAAAACCTATTCCACTTGAGTGTTTTATTGAATTAGGGACACCAAAAGATCAATTGCAATTCTATTATTTTAGGACACTTTTAGTGTTTACAAAGTGACATTTTGGAAGTGACTATTTGTAATCGCTCTGTCTCTATAATAACATAGAGGACAGTCCTGTGAAGCAATACTAGTTTGGCACTGAGTGTTTTAAACTAATTTGAATGCTGGAGAAAGCACTGAGGTTAGAGAAAGCTGTCAGCACATTTGCTAGAAAAATGACAAGTCTAAAGTGCATAGAAATCAGAATCATATTGTAGCTCTTAGGAGCCAGCTTGGAATTGGAATACACCTTGTGAGAATAAGGCATGGCCAGCCAGATGCCTTTGGGAATCACAAAACCAGTACCTGAGCAGAAGAGCAATCTGCTCACTTGTGATTCTCAGCAACTGGTATTCAGAGGCATGCTGCCCCTGACAGTGGAGGTAGAACATACAGTATTCATCATGGCTAGTAGCCATTGATAGCATTATCCTCCATGAATTTGACTGATGCTGTTTTTGAAGCCAAGTTAGAGGATGAGTGCCTGAATCAGGGAACTTCCAGTGCTCATGGAAGCTTCCCACACAATTTAGAACCCTAGAAAAATTGAGTTCAACATTGCTTGAGGAGCCCAAATGAGTAGAAGCAGGTCTCTGCATCAGAGAGTCACCCTCCAACTCACCAAGTGCAATGGGAATGGCACCACCTCTTCATGTATTGCTTTTCCTGGTTACCAGAGCAGCTAAATACTTTCTGTATTTTATTAGGTTAGTCCAGCTCAGACCCTATGAGCTGCATCCTCACCTATGTATTTATTTGCCTAATAGTTATAGTCATGTTTCGTAAGGAAGAATTTAGTGCACTGATCCCCTGTCCAGTGACTTCCAGATACTTTAGACTAGGGCTCCCATTAGCCCTGGCCAGAATGGCCTGTGGTCAGGGATAATAGGACTTGTAATCCAGCAACAAGTGGAAGGTATCTGCTTTGGAGAGGCTAATTTAGGGGGGAGGCAATTTTAGAGTACACTGCAGAATACGGTAGCTTATGTTGTGATATTATGACATGACGAGCTGCGAACGCTGCAGCAAGGTCACAAGACTCAAGAGTCATGTTTCCTCTTTGTGGGAATTACACTGGGCATACCAGCTCCCACACATGTGATGTCATTGTATTTTACTATTGTATTCTTTACTTTCTGTTTTTGCATCAGGAGGTGCAGACGTTTTACAGACAGCTCTGAATTATGAGCTGCTACGCAGAGGCATACTCTGCTCTAAATCTACAATAAAGTAGATCTTAGCCAAATGGCTGGTGTGTGTTGTTTTCAAGCTGGGAACAACCGCATATTACAATTGTGCCCCTGGACTCCAGAAGCCAGAGGGCACAGAAGCTTCGTCCGCCTTGGGGTCAGTCTCTCAACTTGCCCCCGCGGGAAGTTTTCATAACAGCTTAATAGGTATGTACATCCCACAGCAGTTTATGAAAGTGGTCTCTATGTGTTCAGGAGAGACATATCCTTTCCCCCTTAGATTTCCTGCTTCTGAACTTTACTCCTTCCCATTTAAGAATGGAGAATACATCCTATATCCTTATCTTTCCTGCATGAGACATGAAGCTCCAGTGCTTCTTGTTTTGTGCGTCTCTTCTGCACAGCTCATTGAGTGCACAGTCTGCCCTCCCTCTGCCTGTCATTGAGGCTCTGAGGTAAAAATGTGCATATTAATCTTGATTTTAAGACCCTTCTTTTCAGACAATGCATGCAAATGTACTGAGTGATTTAAATTGGTTTTTCTCTGTTTGTAAATGTAGTGTTCTGTGACTGCCCAAGGGCAGTGCTAACATATGCTCCTTGATAACTGACATTTTTCAAAGTTTCAAGCTAGCAGACTATTTGTAACTTACTTGTGTGTGCCTGTCATACCCTTCCACCCTCCTTTGTGTGTCTTCCGTGTGTGTGTGTGTGTGCGCGCACACACACACATTTGCTGTTTGTGTGTGTGTATGGAAAACAGATTTTTAAAAACTGTATCAAGACTTCTACTATTAAAATGGACAATGCACCTGGTCCATGATATTGTGATCAGGCTATTCAGTGGACTTAGTGGCTGAAGGGACATTATTCCACTCTTCAATGTGTGTCACAGGCTGCCAGTGAGTTTCTGAACACCATTGAGATGCTGTTTATGGCTTTTAAAACCAAAATTGATACCACAGAAAATGTCTCCTCACATATGAAGTGCCACCATTTTGCAGTGCTGTCTTCCTAAAGGGAGGCCATGTGCCATCAAGATACCTTTGCCTTCAAAGGCAATCCTGTTGGCTATTGAGGTCTAGTTGTTCCTTCCTCCCTAGGAGGGCCAACTAAGCCTACACTTTCAACAGTTATAGGACTTAAAACATTTATGTTTTGGCGAGCATTTGGGATTGTGGGGCTTATGTAAAAACAAATCCTGATTGCCCCGATGAGTGGAATGGAAGAAAATGAATCTTTTAAATCCACCTCCCACTAATTTTAGAGCTCGATGGTCCATCGTTTAACAAACCCACGGCTAACCTTTACTACACCCCCACTGTTAGCCTGGGATTACCGGCCCCTAGAAGAATTAAATGGAAGAAAATATATTTTATAATTAAAGGCTTAAATGAGAACGGGCCCTGTTCTTCATTGCATAGGTGTCCAACTTGAAGTGATGGTTCCCATTAGCCTTAGGAATCTGGAAGCTATTCCTCAGGTAGGATGTATTGGCTTCTGACAAGGGCAGTTCCATCCAGTAAGCAGCCCACATCGGGTGAGTGTGTGACTATGACTGCCGAGAAACAGCTTTGGCCAGTGATGCTACCGGAGCACTGCCTGGTCCAGAAGAACTGCCGGTCTGTCCCATTCAGAACCTTGGGGTTCTTTCTAATCAATAGTATACTGAAAGCAGTATTAGGATGAATGTCTTTGTTCAGTGATCCTGTACAATATTTAAAGACGAACCATGATTAATCAACTCCTTCAGACTTTCAAGCCTTATTTTGTAAGCAAGGTAGTGCATATCCAACCTCCAGCCTTTAAGGGAAGTGAGCAGCAATGATCCTGATAAATTGTATTCTGTCCACATCACTAGGGTGCCAATAATGTTTCAAAATGCTTGGAGGATCAAGAGAAGTACTTTCATGACTCTATAGGGGGAAAAAACCTCATTGTGATTCTCTGAAGACATTCACTCTCTAATGGAGTGAGCTTACAGGGAATTGATTTAATTTATGCATTTAACTCTTGATCTCCACTACTTCAGACTTTTTCTGTGCTAACTGAAACCCATTGATGCCATTAAGAAATAAGACTGAGGAGCAGTGAGTCTAGTAACATGTTTGCTGTAATTCTAAAGGCCTTGCTTGGAAGTAAATAAAACTGAAATTAATAGGACCTGATTCAGAGTAAACATGGTTAGGATCAGGCTGTTAGCTGGAAAATAAGCACCAATGAATTGCAAAAAAAACCCCAACATGTTTTTTATTAAGTTGCTAAGAAGAGTGGTCACTTCATCCCCACAGATGACCTATCTCTTGTGGCTCTGTGTATATATTTTCTCAATAGAGAAAGCTACAGAGACTATTATTATTATTATTATTATTATTATTATTATTATCTGAATTTCTATCCCACACCTCAGCTATGTCATTATCCTATGAAATAAATAAATAAATAAATATGACTTACAATGCAAAATACAGCAATGATATAATAAAAAGAAGGCAGCTTCTCACCAACCAGTCTGCAGTTCACAGATCAGGACAAAAAAAATGTCCTTTTTTGCCAGCACTGAGGGGCACCATGAAGAAGGCTCTACTCTGAGCTTTACCTATTGGCAGGAATGCAAGAAGTATCTCTCATGCTGATTTAATTCATGGGAACACTGGGATGGGTACAGTCCCTCCTTCAAATGAAGTCATTTGGGGGAGGGGGAATAGTTTCATTCACTTTAAGGTAGATATAAGCTGTGGGAGGAAACCTTGCCCATCTCTATAGATAACATATAGGCTATTTACTCCTTCTATATTACACATTATTTATTTTTAAAAGATTCAAATTCAAACTTTATTTGCGTAGCCGACTGGCCATAGCATCTAAAAGACAAACACCAACAAAAATACAACAAATATGGCTACCAATAAAACCTTATAACCTATTAAAACTCAGGATAATAGCTCCTTGGACCTTAACATAAATAGTAAAATGATAATAATAATGATAATAATAAAATCCTATGCTGGGAATCCGGATGTCTGCACTGTTGTCGTTCAGATAGCAGCTCTCAATCTCATTGCTCTCTCGATAAATCTGGCAACCTTCTCTGTTATCGAGCTGTTCTGGTCGGCTAGAAGTGAAAACAATTTGGCTTCACAAGAGCGGCCTGGGATGGCAGATAGGAGTGGCGTGATGGTCTCATCTCTCAGGTTTTTATATAGGGGGCAGGACAAGAGTACGTGCGACACAGTCTCTACATAGCCGGATCCACAGGGGCATAGCCGGATCTCGATTGGAATTTTTTGGTATCTACCTTCAAGAACAGCTGAGGGTAACATATTTAGCCTGGCCAGTGTAAAGGCCCGCCTAAATTTTGGGATGGTTAGGTTGGACAAGTATGGTGCCCGAGATTCGAAGTGGGAGGGGGGGACAGATAAGCGTACCAAGCACTAAATTTCTTGATAGAGGCCAGATTATTCTGCAGTTCAATATCCTTCAGGCGCTGGTCAATAAGGATTTTTGCCTTGGGAAGACCCATTTTAAGTAGGTGTTGTGCTTGGAGGCCACATGTGAGTAGTTTTTGATGCACTGCTTTGGACCACAGACTTCTGTGTGCATCTCGTGTGACTAGGGGCAATAGGCCGGATGGATTTAAATTTAAGCGAATCCAATAGTTGAATGTTCTTAACCAGGTCCTGGTTTCGACAGAGGGGAGGCCGGTCTCCAATCGTAGGGCCGCGTTTGGTGCACATGGTGGGACGCCTAGAATCTGTCTTAAGAATTTAGACTGGACCGTTTCAAGTATGTTACAATGGTTTCCCGTCCAGATTTGGGCCCCATAGAGTAACTGCACCAAGGGTTTTGCTTGAAAAACCTCCAGAGCTGCTGGAATATGCCTGCCTCCCTTTGTAAAGTAAAAGCGAGACAATATTTTGGCGCTTTGGGATGCTTTTTCCCTGGCATATTTATGATGAGCCTCCCAGGACCCTGTTGACTGGAAAACTATTCCGAGATATTTAAAAATTTTGACCTGTTCTATTGGTTGATTGTCCATCTCCCATCTATATTGTCTGTGTCTCCTGGCAAAGACCATGACTTTGGTTTTTTGGTGATTTACCACCAGTTGATCTCTCCTGCAGTAGGCTGAGAATTCTCTTAAAAGCCTTTTGAGGCCTACTTTGGTTCGTGACAGAAGAACCACGTCATCCGCGTAGAGGAGCGCTGAAATTGATTTTTCGGCCAGTTTGGGGGCATGAAACTCCGGGGATGTTAAATATTTGACCATGTCGTTTATGTATAGATTGAATAAGGCCGGGGCTAAAATGCAGCCCTGTTTGACTCCTTTGTTGGTTGGTACAGGGCCAATCAGCTGCCCATTAACTGAGGTTCTTACATATATTTTGGAGTCTTTGTATAGGCTTTTTATCAAGAATAGTAATATTTTATCAATGCTGGAAGTGTTTAATTTAGCCCAGAGTTTGACTCGTGAAATCGAGTCAAAGGCCGCCTTCAGGTCAATAAAGGCTGCGTATAGAATCCCACGTGTTTTATTGACATATTTATCTATGAGATGTGATAGTACAAAGCAGTGGTCTATTGTTGTTCTGCCCTGTCTGAAACCGGCTTGCTCCTTTGCCAGAACTGCCTCAGTTTCCATCCAGTCAATTAGTTTAGTGTGGAGGTGTTTGGCGTACAATTTGCTGGGAATAGGGAGGAGACTAATGGGTCTGTAGCTCGCTGGATCAGCCATAGGACCCTTTTTGTAGATTGGAATGATTACTGCCTCTGTCCAGCAACCAGGGATTTTGCCTGTTGAATCGATGTATGTAAATATTGACGCCATTATAGGGGCCCACCAACTAATATTGATCTTCATGAGCTCTGCGGGAATGTGGCCAATGCCTGGGGCTTTGTTGTTTTTCAGTTGGGCAATTAATTTCCCAACCTCCTCTATGGAAACAGGAGGCCAATATGGTAAGTTCTCGGAGTGAGCACTTAGATCATTGTGCTGGGCTTCGTCATCGTAGAACAGGGTTTGAAAATGTTTCGTCCACTCCTGGGGTTCTACAATACAAGTGGGACCAGTCCACTCCTGGCCCAGGAGGCCTGTGATGATACGCCAGAAGGAGGTTATGTCTTTCTCATTTGAGGCCCTCACTAGATTACACCAGGCCGATCTCTCAGCTTTTTGTTTTTTTACCTTTAATAGCTGTTTATAGTTTCGTCTTAAGTAGACGTAAGCCGTAAAGAGCGAGGGTGCTCCGGTGTTTCTGTAATTCCGATAGATTGATCTCAGATGTTTCCTTGCTTGTCTGCATTCCAGATCAAACCATCTCTCTTGGTCCTTTGCCCGCTTTGCCGCAGAGTTAAGTGTCTTAGTTGTTAAGAAGGTCTTTAGTCTTGCTAATAACTCGTTGAACGAATCCATGGCCTTTTCTCCGATGTTAGCTGATACAATGGTTGAGTAGATGGTCTTCACGTCTTGCGAGTGGAGGAGATGAGTTAGCTCTATATTGAGCGTGGGAGTCCATTTAATTTTGCGCGTGTGCACTCAGTCCTGATGTTGCATCGTGACGTCACGACACAACGGCACGACGCCCCGCCCCCAGGGGGTGCCTCCTCTGCACTGCCGCCCCGGGCAGCGCGGAGCCTCCCTCCGCCCCTGGCTGTTACTATAACTTAGGTGTTTCCATTGGAGCACAGGGATCATTTGCAAGACCCGTGATTGATACAGAGTGGTGGTGAGGCTGGCAGCCTAGGTCCTAGGGCACCTTCCTTAAGCTTTAGAGACAAGGATGCTAGTGATGCAAGTGTTATTTTGGAATGGAGACCATTAATTCTGTTAGTCATAGCACTGTTTTTTGAAATGTGAATCTTAGGCATGAAGATCCAGTTGTACTTAAATATTCTGAAGGGCTCATTTATATGTTTGAAAGGCCCTTGGGAGCTGGGGTAAAGCTGCCACAGAGATTGCATACAATGCATGCCCTTCCACTGTGATCTCCCTTTCCTCCTGTAAGCTGTGCTTTTGATTTGTTTGGGCAACATCTTGTTAGCATCTCTCAATAGATACTGTATGACCTTTCATGAAAGGGCCGACATTCAGCTGTGCTCTTCGCTAGAGTTTGTTATCAGTGTGAGAAGCCAGTGCTTCGGCCCTCCTGAGTGAATAACTTTACAAAGAAATAATGCAAGTACCCACTGATCATAACACAGGCAAGTAAAAGCAGGAGGCAGAGCTTTACTTGTGGCACTTGGCTACTTTTAAAATATATGTTCCTCCTGCCCCCTCCCTTGTTCACTCAAATTCCCCAGACAACTGTTTCACAGCCTTGCAGTCAGATATTGTAGAATATTTGGTCCAAGCATGGGTTAGTATCAGTGATGGCCAAACTTGGCCTTCCAGCTGTTTTGGGACTACAACCCCCATCATCCCTAGCTAACAGGACCAGTGGTCAGGGATGATGAGAATTGTAGTCCCAAAACAGCTGGAGAGCCAAGTTTGGCCATCACTGGGTTAGTTTGTTTGTTTTGAAACTTCGGAACAGATTCCTATGGAAAGGAAATTAATCTCTCGCCAGATGATTCAGGAGAGTCAGGATTTACTTATGTTTAGCCTGGTAAAGAGGAGACTGAGAGGAGATATGATAGCCATCTTCAAATATCTAAAGGGCTGTCACATGGAAGCTGAAGCAAGCTTGTTTTTTTGCTGCTCCAGAGGCTAGGTCCTGATCCAATGGCTTCAAGTTACAATAAAGGAGATTCCGATGAAACATTGGGAAGAATTTTCTGACAATAGGAGCTCTTCGACAATGGAATGGACTCCTGTGAGAGGTGGTGGACTCTCCTTCCTTGGAGATTTTTTACACAGAGGTTAAACTGCCATCTGCCATGCATGATTTAGTTGAGATTTCTGCATTGCAGGGGGTTGGACTAGATGAGCCTTGGGATCCTTTCCAACTCTACAATTTTATGAGTCTATGATTTACAGTGGGCCCACCAAGTACATGAGGGTTTGGTTCTGGGGGTCCACACGCAAGGTGAAGAGCTGCATACCGGGTTCTGGGAGAGGTGGCGCCTTCCTTTCCAGTCTCTGGGAAGAAGGCATGAGGGCTTTGGGAGTGTCCCAGGGCCCTCCCATGATCTTCCCAGAGCATGGTAAGCTTAAGAAGCTTCTTCTGTCACACAAAAACCTGCTATTAATGGGCTGTGTAAGGTTGAATTTGTGTAAGTTGCAGGTGCGCTGTATTTATTACTTAGGCAATTTATGTGTGGCTTAACATTATTTTAAAACTATTCAGCTAAATAGTTGTGCTGGTACAAGGATTAGCATTAGTGGAACAGGATTTTTCCCTCTCCTCCTCCTGCAAGGTTGAGGGAATCCCTGGAACAGATTTAGAGGAGGAGCAGGGAGAAATTCCATTGCACAAGAAGAAATCCTTGTGTTGAAGGAATGGTTTGCTTACTGTTATGTTGAATACAACCCAGTATCGCTCAGTGGTTTACAGCATATCACAATATTGCATACAAAAATCTAAATACAAGAGATACATTATAAAACCCAATTGGTTTTTTAAAAAAAACAGAATCAACAACTGAACAGGATAACCCTTCTAAAAATCAGAATAGGCCTGAACAAACAGATGGTCATTTAACAAGCATTTAAAACATCCAATTGATGAGGCTCCCTGAATCTCATTTGAGAGGGCATTGCAGAGGGCTGGTGATACAGCTAAGAAGGTCTGTTTCCTTGAGATTTCCAGATGACAATTTACTGTCTCTCGGTATGGTTGGTAGGGCTTGCCCTGCAGATTGAAAAAGCTGATTTGACTTGTAGCAGGGAAAGCAGTCTGCTAGTCATTCTAATCCCAAGTTGTTTATATGAACTTGGCTCAATAGCAAATAGGCAGCCGGTGCAGGTCCTTAAATGTTGGTATAATGTACACATGAGATATATCATTCGCTACTCTAGCTGTAGCATTCTGCATTAGTCGCTGCATCTGAGCTAAGCCCAATGGCAGTCCCACATAGAGCACATTGCAGTAATCTAAATATGAAGTTACCAGTGCATAGGGTATCCCTGGCCAGGAATGGGCATAGCTGGCAGACCAACAAAAATTGGTAGCGAATGCTTCATGCCACAGAGGTTACCTAGGTCTCTAATGACAAGAGTGGGTCTGGGATAGGAGAGGATTACTTGAATCCCTATCAGGTCTCTGGGGATTATACTACTTATTCTGTGTGTCTAGGAACCAATCTCCTGCCTATCACTATATGAACTCTATTGGACCTCTACAAACCAGTTATTTAACAAGTAGGGTTTGAGGTATCCTGTACTGTGGACCAAGACCATTTCCTGAGGTTCGAGCAGAAGAAAACCACACACTCCTTTTCTCCATCTTGCTGTGCCAGGGCTGGGCAACCTGTGGCCATCCAGATGTTGCAAACTACCATCATCCCTGGCCATTGACAATGCTGGCTGGGGCTGATGGAAGTTATAGTCCAACAACGTCCAAAGGGCCATAGCTACCCCATCCCTGGGCTATGGGATTGTCTGAGAGCCTCAGCTTCTCTCTTGAGCTGGGGCAGCTCTGCCCTCCCGAGAACCTCCCCAATACCTTTCAGCATCCTTCCTGAACCATTCCTTGTACTTTCTGTTCTCCTCTCTTTCTGTGTTGGCCTAACAGGGCTTCCTTCATACACAGAACAGCCCTGCCTTCTGCTCTGGCCCATGTTCTATCTGATCACCAATTTGATAGTGTATCCTATTGTGTTCCATCATGGCCTTGAGATGCTAGTCCTCTTTAGGCATTCAGCCTAGATATGTGAGAACAAAAGTGCAGAGCAGTGGCGGAGAACCTGTGGCCTATTCAAGCCCTTTTCCACAAACTAATTCCACTTGCCCCATGCCTGCCAAGGAGGATGCCACTTTCCCACCATTGGTTAGAAAGTCACCATCATCTTCTCATTGTAGCACTGCCCCATCAGATTTTACTTCTGTCATCTTGTTCAGAATTAGGGCATCCTTGAGTTTTATAGATGTCCAAGATGTTTTGTCCTACAGAATATCTTGAAACATCACAAGCCCTTAGTATATTGAAAGCCAGTTGTTGGCAACCTGTTACATCTGACATTCAAGTAGTTTAGACTCTTGGAAGTTCACCTTTCAGGTGTGGTTTTGTTTTTTTAAAGGATCTAAAGCTCATTATTTATTTATTTCAAAGCTTAAACTCTGCCCTTCTTCTACCCTCAAAAGCACTCAAGAGTGGCTTCCATTAAAACAAAACAACATGTTACAATGTACAAACACTAACAGCAAATCAATAAAACAATATTAATAAGGCATTATTCATAAGGGCAACAGGCATAAAAAAATCAAATGGCAGAGAAAAATCTTTAAAAGGCCATTTTCACACTTGAGGCTTAAACTGGTTTTTGTTTCAGTAGCATTCATGTGAATTGTGTCAATAACTCTTTTCACATTAGCAGGATTTCCTTCCATTTTCTCTCTTGGCCTCATCCACATCTTTCTCTCTGCATGTGTTATTTCTTTAGCCATATGTACTTCCTAGGGCAGGGGTCCCCAAACTAAGGCCCGGGGGCCAGATGTGGCCCAATCGCCTTCTAAATCCTGCCTGCAGACAGTCTGGGAATCAGCATGTTTTTACATGAGTAGAATGTGTCCTTTTATTTAAAATGCATCTCTGGGTTATTCGTGGGGCATAGGAATTTGTTCATATTTTTTCCCCAAAATATAGTCCGGCCCCCCACAAGGTCTCAGGGACAGTGGACCAGCCCCGTGCTGAAAGAGTTTGCTGACCCCTGTCCTAGGGCACCACAAGATTTGCTACGTATCTGTGGTATCTGGAAGCAGCCCAGTCTGTTTTGGATCCTATTTGTGTCATTCCAATTCAATATATTACTGAATTTACTTGAGTCTAATGTGAACCTTTTTTTGCCAAATTGTGTTGTGAAAAATTGGGTGCGCATTAGATTTGATGGTGCTTTAGACTCGAGTAAATACAGTATCTGGATTCAAATCTAAATAGTTAAATCTGAAGCTTAGCTTTGCTCCAGTTGACTAAAATGGGGATTTGAAAATGTGCATAATTTTCTCTCTCCTTTTTGCATAACAGGATGATATACAAAACACTTTTTCCAATTTTCTAATAGTCCAGGCAATAAAATCCCCCTTATTTTCCTCAATTCTCTAACAAAAATAGGAGTAAAAACTATTATAAACATTAGTATCACCCACTTCCTTAGTATCTCATTCAATGTACCAAAAATTATCCCTATAACAGCATCTTTTCCTAGGAAGGGAAAGGAAGTGATACTGACAAATTCATACGCATTGGATTCTCACATTTGTCCAGGCTCAATCTATCTGGAAATCATGGAAGTCTGCCAACTGTTGCAGCCCCTCTTCTTTTTACTATCTCCGTTACTACTTCCGTTACTACTACTACTACTACTACTACTACTACTCCAGAACTAAGTGCTAGCATTGAAAGAGGCCTCGGAAGCTCTCATTCTAATGAGCCAAAGAGGAAAGCAAATAAGCTAGTGATCGTTCCTGGACTTTTGCGTCTATTGATTTCAGAGGGAAACAGCATTCCAAACTCCATTACTGAAATCACTAGGACTTGCGTTCAGCTCTGACTGAATTCCACTCTAGCTTCCGTTTGCATTCAGTATTTAAGTTGTCTCCTTAAAGGACTTCATTCTTCCCAGTTTGCATAAATTTCTTAGCTGAGAAAAGCTCAGGAGATGTTATTGTTGTTTTGCTACTTGAGCTTTGTTTATTTGGTAATCCATTTGCTAGTCCTTCCTGATGCTCCAGATGTTTCTGTAATCTCTCAAAAGGTAATATTTGTTAAGGATCTTAAACTGGCAATTTAGAAGAGCTTCATGATCAAAATATCAACTCTGAATACAGCACAATTTCTCATTTTCCCTTATGGCATTCAGAGATTTAGGTTGTTTTATATCTAATCTACATAGTTAATCCAGTCAGTAGGATACTGGTGTTGAACAAGTATTGTACTGTATAGTATTTCGCATCTACAAATTCACTGCTGAAGAAAATGTTAATATTCTACAATTATCAGAGTTAAGGATGATTCACAGTGAGTTATTGAGTGCACAGTAAGCACTGAACATACACTCAGCTAGCTGTACATGATTGTCCTACCATATGCATTGCAAGTGCATAGATTGCATGTCAGCAGGCCAGGAAATTAATTCAAAGAAAATGTTAATGGGACAACCAAAGCAAGTAAAATGCATGCAGAGTGGAAAACTGGAAGCAGTAGAAATATCTGATGTACTCCAATGATAGGTAGACCTCCTCAGTTCAGTTCAGAACCTACTTTTGATTTTTATTGCTCCCCCAGTTGAACTGCTTTATTAAGTGTCCCAAGCTGAATCAGAGCCTCATTATTTTCTAGCTTTACCATATTGGTGGTCTTCTGCACGTGCACCTTATTCTGCTGCCCCCGAAGAATGGCTTGATCCTGTTGTTGTTCAGTCGTTCAGTTGTGTCCGACTCTTCATGACCCCATGGACCAGAGCACGCCAGGCACGCCTATCCTTCACTGCCTCCCGCAGTTTGGCCAAACTCATGTTAGTAGCTTCGAGAACACTGTCCAACCATCTCATCCTCTGTTGTCCCCTTCTCCTTGTGCTCTCCATCGTTCCCAACATCAGGGTCTTTTCCAGGGAGTCTTCTCTTCTCATGAGGTGGCCAAAGTACTGGAGCCTCAACTTCAGGATATGTCCTTCTAGTGAGCACTCAGGGCCGATTTCCTTGAGAATGGATAGGTTTGATCTTCTTGCAGTCCATGGGACTCTCAAGAGTCTCCTCCAGCACCATAATTCAAAAGCATCGATTCTTCGGCGATCAGCCTTCTTGATGGTCCAGCTCTCACTTCCGAACATTACTACTGGGAAAACCATAGCTGTAACTATATGGACCTTTGTCGGCAAGGTGATGTCTTGATCCTACTAGCAGCTATAAAGGAGGGGGTTCATGAAATTCAGGCATCTCCTCCCCCCCCCAAGAAGAAACATGCCCAGGAACAAGAGTAGATAGAAAAAACTACCACATGAAATGCTGGTGAAGAACAATAAAGAGAATTGACTCAAAGGGTGGACAGGCAGTTCAAAGCCATCAATGAGTGGTTCGTTGAAAATAAAGAACTTGATTCTGCTTGTGCAGGATACATTCTAAGCTGGAGAAGAACACATAATGCAAAATACACCTGAGCATGGCCAGCTTGCTGCATTTGTAATATGAACCACAATTGAGGCATATGTATGTGTTAATTCCACCCAAAAATACACATATTTGTGGACACTTTTCCTAATACACACATTTTTGTACACCATAATGCCTCCTCCTGTGCTCTTACAATTCTGAAGGTCTGACTGAAAAATACTTTGATAGTCAGCTTCTCAGAAACAGCATTGGAAACAATAAATTCAAAGGCAGAGTTGCCAAATGTAGTCATCCCCTGTAATTTTAGGGCAAACGTTAAATAGTGTGAGATACAGACCCAGTAGGCAAAGCTGAAGTAAAATAAACTGCTTTTGTACTGACTCATTGAGTTAAGCTTTGGGATTTGTCTTGCAAGCAGCGAGAACACTTTCAGGGAAAAATGCCTTCTAGAGTTGAATCTTATTAATTGAGAGATTTTCTTCTTTTCCTAAGTGGCAAATATTATTACAAAGTGAAGCCTTCTTTCACCGTGATTTCATTTTCTCTCTTCAAAGGAAATCATTCTCCCTAGTGCATTAATTTTGTGGTGTTTGTTCACCCAAGGCCAAATTTGCATTCCTGCCAATTTGGAAAATCCCCCCTCCCCCCAAAAAATAATCTAGGGAACAATTCACTGGAAAATTCTCCTGCTACAAATTCTCCTATTGAAATGAATGGAAACTGCACAAGGTCATACGCTGGACAGCTCCCTTGTTGAATTTTGTCTAGGAAGTCCCCTGTATTTCATCTAAAATAAGAGGTGGGGAAAAGCAGGTGGTGCATTTCATAGAATCATAGACTCATAAAATTGTAGAGCTGGAGTCCACACCCCTGCAATGCAGGAATCTTTTGCCCAACATGAGGCTTGAGGTTAAGAGGCTCACGCTCTACTGACTGAACTTATTTCCCCCTTTTATTGAGCATTTACCTGTTCTGAGTCTGGCTAGGAAACATATGGTCTTCTTGATCTGACACATTACCAGCAATTATTGGCTATGTTGTATTGTGAAGCTGTTCTATTTCTATGATTGCTGGTTGGCTTTGATCAGTTGGGAAAGGAAGGCATCTGGAGTGGGGAGCACTGAAATAGCAGAATAGACAGTTTGGGAATACCAAAAAGGTGAATGAGATTTGAGTTCCCAAAGCCCCACTTCACCCCAAAGGGCTTTTTCTTTCTTTCAAGTGAGCACTATGCACAGCCCTATGTTAAAACCAAGAAAATAAGGGGCATCGGTTCAGATCATATTCCTAAACTTGTGCTTAAAAGCCAGCATGTTAGATTGGAACACTATTCAAATGTGTTTATCAGCAATTCATTTTAGCTGCAACTGCCACTCAGCCCAACGACAAAGGGGCTAAGCAAGAAGTAATTAAGAAACTTTGCTAAACTTGATGAGTGACGTAGCTTAGCTTTAAGGTCTTGAAGGGTCTGCTTGCAAGATTGTTTATCTGAGCAATTTAGCAGCTCATTAGTACATTTATTTTAATTAGTATGCAAACGAGCACCCAAGTATGCACAGCAGATGATCTTTTTTATGCTATGATTTAGCAAGCTCAGCACAGACAATTTTACAAGGTATCTCAATCCTGCGCATATTTGCTGGGATGTACTTTCCTCTGAGTTCAATGAACCTTCCTCTCAAATACGTTTGCATAGTTTTGCAGTCTTAATAGACAATTGAGTTTACTTACTTGGTTGTTTATGAGATTGGTATCCCTCCTCTCATCATCCAAGGTGGGTCACAACAATATAAACTACAGTATAATGAATTACAGTTAAAAATGTATCAGCACGCCCATTTGTCATATTCAGGGGACCTATCCAGTTGTATGTAAATCTTATATATTTGTATTCCACTCTTCTTCCAGGTAGTGCATTGTGGCACACATAGAGATCTCTTTTATTCTCACGGTATGCCTGTGGCCTCGGTTAAGCTGAGAGAGAACGATTTGCTCAAGGTCACCCAATGAGCTTCATGACTGAGTAAGGATTTGAACCTGCGTTTCCAAACTCAAACCACTGTAACCACTTATGCACACACTGGCCCTCGTCCTCCTTTCACATTGCTTTCTGAGAACAGATTGTAAAGAAATGTATCAAACAGATACAAAGCAATGCCCTGTGAGATGATAGCCTCATACTAAGGATCATTGTGAATATGGGCTGGCATCCTGATCACATTAATACACAGTATCTGTAGCAATGAGGGCAGTTTTGTACTGCACCAGCTATCACAGTACAACTAGCAAAAGAAAGGTGGAATTCATTCACTGGGAACTCCCCCCCCCACAACACATGTGGGGTCACTTCCCTGTGGTGCAATCCCATGCTGTTAGGGTGTGTTGTGAAGGGGATCAATGATGTGTTGAACTTTCCCATCAAATCAGCACCTAACCTAGAGGGCTGTGCCATGGAGAACTGTTTGAAGGTAAGATACCAGTCTTCTGTTTTTCTAGGAAGCATATATGGCACGGGTTGGATGCGGGACTGATATGAATGGCAGTATTCTGTATCTATATCCTATGTGCATATAGCCTATCTCTGCTGCTCTTCAAGTGCTCCTACTTGGGCACTTCTCTTCCTGAGCAAAGTGGGGAGGCAAACACCAAAGTGATGTTGATATAATGTTTTGCTGCTACACCAGCGTCATGGGCCTGGTCTTAATGTAAGACCAGTGTCAAGATAATCATACCAACTCAATCTCTGGGCTGTGATGTACGTGCATCAGCTTCCAAGACTGGACCATCAGCTGCCAGAACATCTTTCCTTCCTTCCTTTATTATATTATTTGTCCATCAGTTCCAACATGGAAATTGATATTTTTGAAGATAGCAAATTTGTAATTCCAGCTTGAATCCATTTAAATAATGGATAATAGACATCTGTAATTTCTCTTCTTAACAGATCTTTTCCCCGTTGTAGACAGCTGTGAAAAAAAATCCTATTTATAGTTGTCTTGATGCATAATTTCCAGCCCAGAAGCAGACTTCAGATTGGAATTCAGCTTCCAACAGGTGTCAGCTTCTGGTGTGTGGGGATGTTCCTATTTTCAGCATGAGCAAAATATTATTTTCTGCTGCTTTTGGGTTTTTTTTTCCTCAAGACAATCTGCAAAAATTATTTTATGGTCTATGAGACAACACACTCTCCCCACCGCCACCGTTAAGTTTTTGTTCTGATGCTAAACAATATTTCAATCATCAGATCAGCTAGAAAGTCAGAAGATTTGGGGGGGGTGTGCAGGCGGGAATGCATATGGTTCATTAGAAATCTAGACACTAATGTTTGTTTTAACCATTGATTGGAAAGAATTAGGCTGCTTCCTTTCAAAGTGATAAAATCAACTGGAACTGCATTTAGGCTGTGATTGAGTAAATCTGTTAATCAGGCACTTACATTTAAGCACATGAGTAGTTCTGTTCTCTCCTCTGGGGCTGCTTGTGAACTTAAACGAATAGAAAATATGCTTAAATACTCTGCTGGGTCCTGTCAAGCTTTCTCTGAAGTATTCGTATTCTATGGAAAACTTTACACATAGAATCACTCTGATTGGGCAATAATTAGGGTTTCCAGATGTCTTCATGTAAATGATGGACACCCCCCAAAAAAAAACCCCTAAAGAATGTAACAGGAATCCTTGTTTCAGAACACAGAACCTCAGTTTTCCTTCATTTCTTTTTGAAACCATGATCTTGCCACTCTAGCTTTTTCTCAGCCAATGGCTTATACAAACTATTTAGAGATGCTATTTTCAATCAACAGGGGTTTCTGTGCTGAAAGTGCCATATTGTGGATGATGAAATAACAATAACAATAACAATAACAATAACAATAACAATAACAACAACAACAACAACAACAACAATAATAATAATAATAAGATGTTCCTAATACAGTGGCACCTTGACTTACGAGCGACTCGACTTCCGGCGTTTTCGACTTCCGAATCAGTTCCGGAAGTGAAAAAATGGCCGCTGCTTCCAAAATTTTCGAGTTACGAAGGGGAAGCGGTGGCATGATACCTCGACTTACGAGGTTTTCAATGCGGTTTTTTTGACTTGCGAAGTTTTTTTTGCGTTCCAAGATGGCGCCTTTGACTTACGAAGATTTCGACTTACGCGGGCACCTTTGGAACGGATTATCTTCGTAAGTCGAGGTACCACTGTATAGTTAAATCATTTTGGGCATGCAGAATCTGAGGTGGTGGAAGAGAAGGGACACATTTGGACACTGTTTTGTGTGTGCGCGCATGTATGTGGAAATGTGTGCAAATTAAAGCATATTTGCTTATCTGATTACTCACATAATAGGGTGGGCTGAAGCGTTGACATGTTAAGGGTCATAGTGAATAAACAAGACAGCTATGTCTAGGTCTGTGTTAAATATTCTCCACTTTGAATATTTAGATTTTTTAGAATATTTAGCAATTTCATCTCATTTAGATTGTGTGAATTTTCAGCTTTTCTACTCCTGCTTGGTGCTATTTTTCACCCTGGCTGCTGCATCGTTGCTGTCATTTCTTCCTCCTCATGCAGCTATTCCTCCCATTCAGGGATCACATAATGATTGGGATGGCATCGTGGTAATATGCACTGAATCAGTTTTGCCTGCATCACGACGACACTAAGGGCAATGGGGGGCATTTCTACACAGTGGTCTATGGTGGATTCAGGGCTTGCTCATGCACACAGGTTTTTCACAGCATCTGCATGGCGTCATCTTCATCAGAATGCCATCCTTTTTGTCCCCCCTAATTTAATCCCAATTTACCATTTTTGCACAGTGGAGGTGGGATGGGGTGGGATGTTTGTTTGTTTACTTAGCAGATATTTGCCTGAAATGGAAATGGGAAGATAGCATGGGATGGCATTTTGATGAGGATGCTGTGCGGATACTGTTCAAAGCTTTCATGCTTGAGCAGCACTGAGTCCACTATAGACTGCTGTGTGGAAACTCCCAGAGAGTGGAGCAAGTGAGGACAATCTAAACAAGTAAGCAACTCTTTTAATGGAGTGCGGGAAGATCATTGGAAAATAGCATAACAAAGGTTACCTTGTCCAAACTCCTGCAAATGCAGGAAACTCACTGCCACGGCATCCCTCTAGCTGGGCACTCGGCTTAAAAACATCTACTGAAGGGGTGTCCACCACTTTCTGGGAGACTCCACTGTTGAAAAAATGCCTACTTTCAGGAAATACTTCCTAATGTTTATTCTAAATCATTTTCCTTAATATTTGAACCCATAGCAGCCAGTGGGGTGTGGAAGAGCCACCCTTCTGACAGTGGCGTCACTGCTGCTTATCTGAATGGGGCTGGGTTGGGGCACAGTGTTGGTGAGGTCGTGTCTATGCAGGTGCACCAGTGAAGCCAATCCAGCACTCTGGCTGGTGAGTTTGCACAGCCTCAATCCTGCCCCAACCCCAGCAGCATCCCATGTATACTGCAGCGTCACGAGTGATTAGAGAGTCACTCCGTAGCTCTGTGCCACCATGCTGCCCACTGCTGATTTGAACCCCTTAGGCTTTTGGAAGGAGCAGAAAACAAGTGTTTCCAAAATAACCAGTGAGATAATTTTACTCTGTGCTGCTTATGGAAACATTTACTTTCACAAATGCCTTTAGTCCCTATCCCCATGCATACACATACAGGAAATCACATGTGAATTTTCTTGCAATTTCCATGTCTTTCTCATGAATCTGATGGTTTAAATACCATAGCTTATACCAGTGGTTCCCAAAGTGGTTGGTACTGTCCCCTGCGGGGGATTGCCTAGGGGGCTCTAAGAGGCAAGGGGAAAACAGGGAGCCCTGGAGGTGTAAATGACTATCAGACTTTGTAAGGCTGGTGTCACTGGATCAAATACATCTATTTTGTTGAATTAATTAAGCTAAATAGTTTTAACCACATTTTGAATAAATGTGAAATTACTGTTTTGAATTTTATTGTGCTAAACCACAGAGCCTAGGACTTGCCGATCGGAAGGTTGGCAGTTCGAATCCCCACGACAGGGTGAGCTCCCATTGTCCGGTCCCAGCTCCTGCCCACCTAGCAGTTCAAAAGCACGTTAAGTGCAAGTAGATAAATAGGTGCCGCTCCAGCGTAAAGGTAAACGGTGTTTCCGTGTGCTGCTTTGGTTCGCCAGAAGTGGCTTAGTCATGCTGGCCACATGACCTGGAAAGCTGCCTGCAGACAAATGCCGGCTCCCTCGGCCTATAGAGCGAGTTGAGCGTACAACCCCAGAGTCGTCAGCGACTGGAACTAATGGTCAGGGGTCCTTTTACCTTTATCTTCCTTAGTGAATGGTGCAAACCAGTATTCTGAATAATGCTTAAAAAACAATCACAGCAAATTAATTCAAAGGTGAATAATTGTTCATTCTATTGAGAAAATTACAATAGGCAACGGCATCTGCATAGGAATGTGAAAAACAGACACAGTAGTAACTTGAGTCCTGAATCCACCAGGTCTCTCCACAAGTTTCCATGAGTTTGAGGTGGCTTTCTTCTGATGCATAAATGAAATAAATGGTTGCCGTACCACATAAAATACAGTGGGCTTGATACTTTTTATAGTGCACTGGGGATGAGTTTATGGAACCAAGAAGGCAGGGGCTTCCAAAAGTTTGGCTTATACTATTAAAAGATGCAAAACTGTGTTGGAGAGCAAGCACTCCTGCTTTATCTTTTAGTATATAGAGAGTTTGTCAGTTCACTGAAGCATGCATTTGAATAGTTGCACATTGAAGGAATCAAATTTGCTGATCAGCATTCCTAAAGAATACATATTTAATACATTTGTATTCTCTGTTGAAACAGCCTTTTTGATGCACCTCTGATAGATACCTTGTAGGATTATGATCTACATATTTAAAGTACTAGACCCTGAGGCTTATATTCCCAAACCTGAGGTGCCACATAGCTATGAACTGTAGTGTATGAGGATGTTATGCTTATTTGGGGCTCTTGTCAGGTTTGGTGAACTTTAATGAACAGATTCATGAAGGAAATAGGGTTTGCATACAATTAACATCCAGAGTGATACAGATGGATGTAGCAATGATGGGAACATGTGCTCACATCATGATGAAATGCAGATTTGAGGCCCCGGAGCAATCTCAAGGATGTGGGCCAGCCGAGTTTCATCTCTGTCAGCTTTAATCTGATCTACAAATGAGCGTGTGAGAGGAATCGCCAGTCTCGGAAAAGTAGAGTACCAAATGCAACTTCTGGGGTTGTTTTTTTTTTCTTTTCCTCCCAGCAGAATTGTTTAAACAACTGTTTAAAGCAAACTAATTAACTTTAAGCTGCAAAAGCTTGAGCTGTATGACTGAAAGTGTCTGGGAAGAGGGAAAACAGGGTGTGAGAAGCTTCCAGATTGTATTTAGTTCCTGCCATTTTGCTTATTGAACAGTCAATCTACTCAATTGAACCCCAGCTGAGCCTGATCCTCTCGTTATAATGCATGGTGTGGAGCCCCACCCCCCACCCCCGTATCCTCACACTTTCAAATGAAGCACAAAGGAATGGCATTAAAAGGAAAGAATAAATCAATGCATAATGGTAACACATGAAATCGGGCAGAAAGTGATGAGCAATGAAAGGCACGGTCTTAAGAAATTGACCTTGAAAATGTGTTGATCTCTGAGAAACATCTCTGAGTCTTTCTTACTTATTCAAGATTTTGCCTGAGGCACCGGTTGGAGGTAAAGATTGAAGTCGGAGTTCCTTTGCTTGGAGTCAGAGGTAGTTATCCTGGGGATTTCTTTCAAGGACTTGATGTGACGACTTGTGCAAGACAAGCAAAACATGCTGGAAGAATTGGACCAGGCAGAAAATAAATAGATGCATGTGGAGGAAAGATCAAAGATGTAATGGCTTGTAAAAGTTGACCAAACTGCTTTGCACTCAGGCCATAATTCTTAAAAGTGCGAGGAAAGTTCCCATGATGAGGTTCGGCTTGACCCTTATTATCACAGGATTTGAACCCCACCTTTATATATTTATTTCACTTACATGCCTTTTGTACTCTGTGATTTAAAATACAATTAAAAAGTAAAATAATAACACAATGTGGACTGCCACTTTGTAAGTCGGCCCCAGAAATCCATAATATCCCCTTATGCCTGTCCGCATGTTCCCACTGAAGCCAAACTGCCCAGCCGACCTTTTCATGGACCAGACTTTCTTTTGAGAGCTCCTTTATGTTCTCACTCCAGCCACTACCTGTAGATTTTTTGTCTTCTGTAAGTTATTTCTGTTCCCTTACACCTTTTTTCCCATCTCTGACAGTTCTCCAGTCCTCTTTGCTGCAATCTCTGCATCAGCCCCCTCCACACACATTCCTTCTGACATCCCAACACACACATACTAGCTGCCTCCCTGCCTCTCACATCCTCATTCTCTGTTCCACACATACGGGCACCACCTTTCACTTTCTCCAGCTCTGTTTCTGCTCTCTCACCTTCACTCAGCTTTTGTTTGCGCTCTCTTTCCCCACTTTCCACCATCCTCTCTCCACCTTGGCATACTCTGGGACACAACCCAACAGGCGAACCCACACCGATTTTACCTTCCTCTGGTTCAAGCATACTTCCATCTCCATTGTCCCCTCTCCAGCACTCACTGTCCAGTCTTCTTGGCTTGCTTTCAAGGCTGATTGCCAACATCTGAGAATGGTAACACATGTGCTGCTGCCCCCCCCACCTTAAAGGGCCCTTATACCGTATTTTTCGCTCCATAAGACACACTTTTTTCTTCCTAAAAGGTAAGAGGAAATGTCTGTGCATCTTATGGAGCAAATTCATGGCCCCTGGAGCCAAATTGCCTAGGGGCCAAAAGCAGATCATGCTCTTTTTTTTACAAAGAGAGAAGGGGGTGTTGAAAGGAAGCCGCTGAACAGCTGTTCAGCAAGTGATCGGGAGAGACATAACGCTCCCTTTCCAGCCCAGCCGCCTTGCCCAGGCCTCCATTGTTGAATGCAGAGGGAGGCTGTTTGTTTCCCCAGTGACATGTGACTGGCTGATTAGTTTATCTGTCTGGAAACTGTAGAAATGGCTGTTGGACTACAAGCGGCAGAACTGTGAGTTGGACCCCATAAAAACAGGGCTTTTCCCTTTGAAAAAGAAGCTGCACCACTTTGAGCTGATCCCCAAAAAACAGGGCTTTCCCCCTTTCCTCCTCTAAAAACTAGGTGCATCTTATGTTCAGGTGCGTTTTATGGAGTCTTTGGATTCATAATTAGAGGTGGCAGATGTACATGGCTAGAGTATATCCTTCAACTAGAAGAGCTTGCAAAGCTTGCTGAAGAAGTAGCCTGAACCTGGTCTTCATTAGGGTCCTCTGCCATCCACTGCAAGACCCTGGGATGAGAATCATGACACTGATAATAAATAGGTCACCATGAGCATCTGACATCTGTGCTGCATCATGGGCACTGGCTTTCCATTTTCTCCTTGGCAAGATAGAAGGAAACACATTAGACACAGCCTCTTCTTTCACATTCCACCGTATGAGAAAGCCTTCTTCAAGTAACACTGGATGATGATAACACATGAAGAGGTAGGTTGATGTTCCATAATTGGGGAATTATATCACTTAGAAATTGGCAGACTCTAAGCCTACAATTGTAGATGTAATTTTATTCAGTGTTTTCATAATATAATATTTAAAACTAGGTATTGTATTCTACTTTGCGGGTATAGAGACCAACTTGTGTTCTGTTATTCCCCCCCCCCCCTAAAACTGTGTGCATGTGGAAATTACAATTGTATTTCATATTTATATGGTTACTTGTTCAAAGGCCTGAAAGTGCAAGAGAAATAGAAATTAAACATAATCAAATGTTCTGAAATTTAGTATTTAGAATTGGTTTTAATGACACATTTCTTTGTCATGGAGATGAGTTAACTGGAACCTCCCTTTATGTAGCATGCCCTTCCAGTGTAAATTAGAACTTGATTAATCTAATTGAAAGACATGTCATACTCAGAGCTGAGCTGAGCCTAATGCACAGCAGCCTATTAGTGGGTCAAAGTTTTTCACAGATGAGATAGATTATAGTAAGTGAACATTGCAGCAGGATAGAAAACTCATTTACTTCCTCCTTTTCTCTGCCTTAAACTCAAAATACAAAACTACTTTTTCACATAGTGTATAGTTGAAATATGAAATTTCCTACCGTGAGATGCAGTGCTGAATGCCAACTTGGATGGCTCTGAAAGGTGACTAGAAATACCATGCAGGATAAAGCTATCAATGGCTACTGGTTGTAATGACTGTCCCTTACTTCTAGTATCAGAGGTATCATGGCTCTGAATGCCAGTAGGTGGAGAATGCTGTCATACTCTTGTACTGTGCTTGGGCTCCGTATAGTCATCTGGTTGACAACTCTGGGAATAGAAAGCTGAACTAGATAGCCCATTGGCTTTATTCAACAGGACTTTTCTTATGTCCTTAATCACCATCTCACACAGCTCGTAACCTTCTGCAGTATATAACACAATGACATTATAAAGTTTAGCCGCCGTTTTTGCACCTGGTGGTTGCCAACAATGGAATTGTGCCAGCAGATGGCTTACCCATAGCACATATACCAGATTTTAATAACAGTTAGCTCATTCTGTAGGTAATTACTATGTATGTGGCAAATTTCTGAATTTCACGTAGCCTTCCAAGGCAATGAAGAAAAGAAAGTAAAACAAGACAATCCTTTACATTAAAGCCTTCAGAAATGAAGGAAAATGCAGCAGTGGCCCTCTTGGGTTGGTGGAGATGCAGTGTGCCGCAAGAAATAATTCAAATCACCACTAAGTCGTACAGTTCACTGAGTGGCCTTGGTCCAATCACACACCTTCCTTACAGGTTTGTTGTGCAGATAAAATGTGGGAGAAACCATTGGAGCACCTTGGAGAAAAGACTGGAGGTGTATTTTGTTCATATTCCCACAGGTTAACCACAAGTGTTTAACTTTTGCTGTGCGAACATGTTGTTCACTCTAACTTTTATTTTATCCTTTCAATCCCTGTGTTACGATACGTAATGCTGTTACTGAAACTAGTTGGTTTGTGTCATCATAAACTGAGATAAATAATGGTGAGGAACATAAAACAAAATATGTCTAATCTTTATGTCCTGAATGTTATCATTTGGCTTTGAATAGCATCAGAGCTCCTATTAATATGGAGGAATTGCCAATGTCAGCCATGAGGAGAAGTGGCCTAGGCCATATCTGAGTGCTGTAGTTACTGATGCTCATTCAGTTACACGGATGACTTCCACCTCAAGGTCTGTGCACATGAAAGCTTATTTTCCAGTGGGGGAGCAGATTGGATTTGGACTTGTTCCAGCTCAGTAACTGAATGCATTTCTTTCAGCTGGGAGCAATTCCTGATCCACTCAGCCCAGCAAGTGCCTAACTAGATCTGGCTCGGTCAGGAAAATGAGTCTAGTGCACAGGGACTGGAGACAAAAGCAATGATCTGTTAAGTGTAGGGGCAGGACAAATATCTAAGGCTATTCCCAAATTCCCTGTCTTGAACTTAACCTGCTTTGCAGGCTTGTGGTGGAGATTCTGCTACTTATGGGTGGTAAATTCCTAACTAAAGATATATTTAGATGTGTTGGTGAAATAAACGGCTACCATTGAAATACAATGTAATAGTTATTTAGTGAGTAGCTTGCTTGAAGCTGAGAATAAACATACAGCAATTTGCCCAAATGGATACAAAGCCAGATAAGACCAGTCAGTGTAGACAGTCCTGAACTGGCTGGTAGCATCCCATGTCGTCCATGGGAGTTTTGTCTCTAAGGCAAACAGTGCCATTGATGGGGAGTTCAAACGTTCTCTCCTTGCACATGGTGATCTGATGAAATCACCTATCCTAGGTTTACATCCTAGGTTTACATCCCTTGAAATGACTGCTAGTCACACAATTAAAGTAGAGCAGGCATAAGCAAACTCAGGCCCTCCAGATGTTTTGAGACTACAGTTCCCATCATCCCTGACCACTGGTCCTGTTAGTTAGGGATGATGGGAATTCTAGTTCCAAAACATCTGAAGGGCTGGAGTTTGCCTATGCCTGAAGTAGAGCATCACTTAGTCTTTTAAATCAAATTCATTTTCCTCATAATTCCAAATTATGTTGCTGAATAGAAGGGAAAGGCTTTTTGTACATACTCAAACACCCCTTCTCTTCCATTTTTACTAAAATATTTTAAAGATTCACATTCCATTCAAAATAGTTCTTTAGAACTAAATGCTGATCATTCCTGGCTCAAGTTAAGCTTCTTTGAGTCATGTGCTACATAATGATGTGTGTGGCAATCAATGAAAACATAGGTAGTTGTGTTTTGCATTCCATTCTCTTGTACTGGCACTGGCTAGCATGAAGGCTGTGGAAATAATCAGATGATGTTTAAGCTGAATACTTATTGACAATTCCTGGTTTTTGTTTCTCATGTGTGATTATAAGCTAAGGGTTGGTTCAAGCATGACTTTTTAAAAATGTGTGCACCAGGGATACAAAATAAATTTGATATTGTTTTGCATTTTTATGACAGCTACCTAATTCACACTTTCTGAACCAATCCTCAGATTGAAACAGTTATCCTTTTAAATTTGTACTCTTCTGAATTTTGTGATGCAGTTCTTCATCCAAACAATGTGTGCAAAAATGCACATATTAAGACAAAGTGTGCCTAAGTATGCATATTCCAATGAAAACAACGAACAAAAATGCATTATATTAGAAGAAATTTCATGCAAAAATGTGTATCTCAATCAAAACTGTACGCATACTAAAATACTATTGAATTTTCATGACTTTTCTTTTAAAAAAGACAACTCACAAATTGCTGTGGAAATGTGGAGAACTGAATTTAAAATTAGAAAAATTAGAAATCAAACCTCACCCTTTTTTATCAGTCCCTAGTGTGTACCTTAGCAAATGCATGTGCTCTATGGTGCTGGAATCGGCCACAATGGCAAACATGCTCTTCTTCTATGTTATATTTATATAAAAATTATATAAAATTGTTGTCCAGTTACAACTAGCCAAATGGATCCAGTGTGTGCATTCAATTATACAGAAATCATAGCTGTGAGGAATGTGGGCAAATCCAAACCATGTGCGCTACACTATGCAAAAATCAAATTATTCTGTACTAAGCCTTTCTCTCTCTAGATCTGTATAATTTTTGCAAGCCCCCTTTTTTTGTTCTAGATTTTGCAATGTTAATGACTTTGACTAATTGTCAACACCACCAATTACTATGACTGATACCTTATCATTTCCTACAATGAGCAATGCTAATTAAAATTGATCGTGCTGCCATTCTGGCACTGCAGCAAGTTCCCCTTTCATTCCCCCCCCATTTTTTATTTTTTGTTTAAACATTAGTGTATTGTGCCAATTTGGTGAATTCAATAAGGAAAGCTCATTATTTTGATGTTTATTTTTATAGCAGGGGTTTGAAGTCATATTGAAAGCCAGTTACAGATGTTGCAGAAATAAAACGGCAGGGAAAGAATTAATTTTTAAAGTATCAAAGCCTACACTAATAAGAATACTTAGCTTTCTAATAGTGTGATGCATTTTTTAAAAATAACGTATGCACTGAAATAATAAAATAATGCATTTTAATTTCAAATGATAGGCACAAATAAATATCATAACCAAGGCATCCTGGTGAATTAGGCTTTCTTTCTTTCTTTCTTTCTTTCTTTCTTTCTTTCTTTCTTTCTTTCTTTCTTTCTTTTAAAAGTAGAATCTAAACAATGGTAGATAAACAGAGGCCCACTTAATCAGCAAAATCTGTCCCACGCTGATAGTCCTGAGCTCACCCCTTGTGATGTGTCCCACAGCTTCACTCCATAACTTTACTCTGTTTCCTTGGCCTTTGATATAGATTCACTCTATTCTTTTGACTGCCAGTTGTTTTAGCTGATTTTAGTATTGTATTTTTATATTGTTGCAACTTATGGGAACTTATGGTGAAGGGTGGGTACAAATCTAATGATGATGGCGTGTCCAGGTGCAATGTCCAGTACAAGAAAACCAATCTGTGCCACTAAACAGAAAGTTGAGTTTAGATGCAAGCCTCTGTTGTACAACTCTTAGTCTTCAAGACTTATACAAGAGTCACAGGAATGTCATCTTCAAAGATACACCACAGAGATATATGCATGAGACAGGAATCTGCCTTATAAGCACTGGTCTATCCAGTTGGGTATTGTCTTCGCTGATACATGGAAGCATGCAGAGAAACAGATACAGAGTGTGCAATTATGACATTCACTGGGATTTTTCTTGAACAAATCCACTGTGTTTAAATTATAATATAATTGTGACTGCTGTCATTCAGAGTTAAGATGAAACCAATATAAAAAATATTTGCTTAGCGGAAATGTCAATATAAAATAATCAAATTAGAAATGAATCAAGTGTATAATTAGCCAGAATAATGCAGTCTTTTATGACTTTCCATTTGAAATCACATTGGGTATATTTGCAGTAGGTAAATTAAAACTTTTAAAAGCTTGATTTACAGTTAGAGCAGCCTTTGCCAACTTGGTGCCCTCCAGATGTTTTGGGCTGCACATCCATGCTTTCAGAGGCTGAGTTAAAGCACCGTAGTAAGATTTAGCTAGTTTAGCCTAAGCGGAGTCTCAGTGCATGCTGATTTTCCTCTCTCGCCCTTTGTTGGAGAACTGAGTGGCAGCTGAATTTGACAGCATTACCAAGCACATACCCAGAAGCATTGGTCGGTGGTGCTGAATCCTTCTCTAAACCCTGCTTGTTCTCCGTGCAGTATGTTATTTGTATGTAGCCAGTCAGTTAACTTCATTTGTAAATGCTGAGTGTATAACTTTGAAGGGATACCTAGCAGGCTGATGGGGCAGTAATTTTGGGACAGAGATCTGTCCCCTTTCTTGAAGATTGGAACAATGACGTTCATCTTCCAGCTGGGAGGAATTTGGGCTGTGTACTCTCGTGTAGGACCCTGGCAGAGACACATGCCCGGCTGGCATGTTCTCTCCCTCCTGGTTGGTCGTTCAGGAGCTTCAAAAGCTTTCTTCTGCCCGAACATCACAGTGACTGATACCAAGAAGCATCAGCATACTCAGGGATCCGCAGAGTCTTCGTAGCATGCGTAAACAGACCTCAGCAACTCAGCATTTTGGCTAATCTACTTTATTTACATATAAACACGCACGGAGCACTGCAACATGGCTCCCTCTCTCTCTCTAGCATCAGACAGCAAAGAGAAAGAACAAAGGTCAATATCCCCACTTCACAGAACACAGTAACACAAACATCCTGTCTCCGTCACTTCCCAGTCTGTGGAATGAAAACACATACCGTCATGTGATAGACAACAATCCCATGACTGCAGACATGGGGGAATGAATCTCCAACAATTTATTTGTGTAAATAGCCTGGCCAAAATAGGTAACCACCATTCCAAATTAGTCTTTAAGAGCTCTGGAGGCAACATGATTATATGCCACATTTATCACGACCTCGGTGAAGATCTTCCCCATTTACAGTAATGAGAGAGAAATCTAAAGCCTTCCATTTTTAAAATGAACAATTATTTCAAGCTAGTCTGTATGTAACAAAGAGAAACGGACCAGCAAAATGACCTGAAAATGGTAATACATTCTGTGTTTGGGCTTCCTTCATATTGTATGTCAGTTGGGCCGGAAGCCTTTTCTCATTTACGAGCCACCAGTAACTTTTGCTGAAACATATGAAGCAAATGAGACATGAAGAAAATGTGTCTTGCGTGTGGGTTTTTGCTTCCAAAGGAGACACCAAACAGTGCCCTTTCCAGAACTTCATGTGCTAATGGAAGCACATTATCTTCTAATAATGGCACCATTAATGCATGTCACCCTTGAAGCTCAATACGCTGCTTCACTTTTCCTGAGAAATGAAGGTGTGTGCCGTTCCGCTACCGGAAAGAGTGTGAATGCAGTGCAGTGAGTGATACTAGGAAGGATACTTTGCAGTTCTGTAACATCCTCTTTGTAACATCTATGGATCGTTTATGAGCACTTAACAAGTATGAAGCCTAAACATTCCTCCTTAAGGTCACAGAGCAATCTGTGGGAACTGAGTAGATGCCAGGCCTCCTTACTGAGAATATTGATTCCTTAGTTGGCCCTTTTCAGGCTGGAAATACATGGGGCCATTTCTAAAAAATATTTTTGTGAGTGGTGGGGATCATGGAAGCACAAAGAAAAAAGGCTCCCCACCTGTATGTTTTTGGCAGAGATACCGGTGAGCTCTCCTGATACAATTATGGTCAATGTATGTGTGAAATTCTTTTCCTGTAGAGCTCCAAGAGCACCTGTCCTAAGCAAAGGAGGGGCCATTTTTCTTCCAACACACTTAACGTTTGTGGAAACTGGTCACATGCTTTTACATATGAATAGTAATGCAAATGTCTTTATTGTCATGGCTGTGCTGATTGGGAAGCTCAGATTAGGAATGGACAAATCGGTCAATTTCCAGTCCCCCTGTCATTTTTGTGTGTTTCCAATCATAAGTCGGTTTCATTCTATGTCTGCATTGATTATACACACACACACACACACACGGGCATAAATATGCACAACATATATTCAAACTCTGCAAAAAATTGTGTTATTTTCAGTAGATTTCTTCGCAAAATCCACATTTACCCACCCTGCTCATTTACCCCTGCAATCTCATTTTATATATAGTTAACCTTTTAAAATGAACATGTTTGATACAAATTCAGAGAGGTGGTAAAATATACTAAATAAGTGGGCATAAGAACACAAGAAGAGCCCCACAGGATCAGACCAGACTGCTCCACTTTCACCAACCAAATACCTTTGAGAAGCCTGCAAGCAAGACGTGAGCACAGCAGCCCTCTCCTTACTTGTGCTGCCCAGAAACTGGTGTTCAGAGGCATACCACCACCAAATCTGGAGGCAATTTATAGCCATCATGGCTAGTAGCTATTGGTAGCTGTTTCCCCCATGAATTCACCTAACCCCTTTTTAAAGCTATCCAAGCTGGTGGCCATTGCTCTTCTCTTAATGTTTTCCAGGTCTGCAGTATCCTGTCTGAAGTGTGGAAACCACGCCTGATCACAGTATTTCAGATGCACCATAGTTTCAATAACAGCCTTATGATATTGACAGTTTTATTTTCAGTCCCTTTCCTACTGATCCTCAACATGGAATTTTCCTTTTTCACAGCTGCTGCACACTGGGTCAACATTCTCATCAAGCTATCCGTCATGACTCCAAGATCTCTTTCCTGGCTAGTCCCTGCCAGTTTAGACCCCCATTAGCATATATGTGAAATCAGGACTTATTTGTTTATTTTTTTGTCCCAGAATGCATCACTTTACACTTTACATTTGCTATTTTAATGGCATTCACCCTCTTTCTAGAGATCCTTTTGAATCTCCTCTGTTATCAGCAAACCTCACTGCTTGCCATTATGAACAATTTAAAAAGCACAGGTCACAATAACTATTCTTGGGGGAACCCACTTCTTATAGCGGTAAGATCTCTCTGCTTCCTGTTACTGTTCAATAAGAAGACCTCTTCTCTTAGCCCATGACTGCTAAGCTTATCCAAGAATCTTAAGTAAGAGACTTTATCAAAAGCTCATGTGCATGGTGTGTACTGGATCACCCCTTTCTAATTGCACAGTGCATCCTCCTTCAGGTATATCTGCTGGAATAAAATATCTGTCACATACCCATAGAAGTCCCTTTCCATATACCACCCTGCCTTTAATCGAATATTTCTGTATCCTGTGCTTTTTGCAGCTCACTAACCAGTATACCTTTTGGGCTGACCCAAGTGTAATACTAAAACCAAGGAAGCTTTAAAGACTCTTGGACTTTTGCACCCCCTACCCTTCTTCCTCTTCCCTTTGTGTGCTGAAATTCTTTCCATCCCCCACATCCTGGTTTGAGTCAGGACATAGTTTGCTGTTCCATCCAAACCAGAAAACTATGGTTTGTGCTTGCCCTGCAACCAACTATCACAATACAATACTAAATAAGGAGAGTAATTAAGACATTTCCCTACCTTCCTCTCAAAAAAGAAAAGAAAAATCATATTGGTTCCATTCAGATATTTATGCCTTAGGTGCCAAATTAGAACATGAATAACAGATAAGGTGTTTTATTATATTTTGATTAATCATTTATACAGTGTTTTACAATATTTATTTCACTCCTTGGCTTGTGAAATGTCACCTTGCTCTTCTGTCAGTATACAGTTGTCAACAAAATGGCTAGTTTTCACTTTAAAAGTGCTGACAGTGTTAGTAATCTAATGTTATGCTTAGTATAAAGCTGAATCTAAGCCTCTTTAAAAAATGGTAAAATATCCTTTGCAAAAGTTCATTGGCATTGGCTAGAGCTGGGATGGGCAACCTGTGACACTCCCATTGTCCCAATTTGGGATGCTCTTGGGGGCTGATGGGAGGTGTAGACTAGAAACATCTGGAGAGTCACAAGTTCCCCATCCCTATAAATATACACAGTGTGATCATGTTTATAGAATGCTCCACTCAATGAAGATTAGGAAGTTGTTTTTAACAGCAGCAACAAAAGCAAATTGAATTGGCCATTTTCTTTTCCCCAATGAAGATATTCTAGCTGGTGTGAATGTAGTACAGGAATTGAGTTCTGATTAATATAAATTCATTTTTAAAAGCAATTTATTAAAAGCGCATTAAAAGTTAGAAATATTGATCATGATCCAGTCCAGTTTCAGGGCTTTGAATTACTCCTATCAGATTAAGCACACATTTTTAAATTATATTTGTTTGTTGCATTTATATCCTCCCTTTCTCTCCACGTGGAGTAAATGGTTCCCCCCTCTTCATTTAATCCCTACAGCAAACCTGTGAAGTAGTAGGTTAGTCTGAGGGGCAATGACTGGGTGAAGGTCACACAGTGAATTTCATGGCTGAAAGGATATTTGAACCCTGGTCTCTCAGGTTGTAGTCTGCCATTCTAACAACTATGCCACGCTGGCGCTTTCCCACACAGCTGGATCTGAACTTGCAAAAGTGGAAGGAGCTGTCCTGTCCCTTTCTCCTCACTTGCTACTCCCAAACGACCTCAGCAGAGGGTCTGGGGACCTTCCTTGAGCTGCACTGGCTGTGCCATGGGGAGATTATAGAAGGAGGAGGGAAATGCCCCACATCAAGCAGAGACCAGGGTGGGGGGAGGGAAAGGAGACAGAACAAATCTGTAATGTGAACAGCTTGTGGGACATTTGGTCTAATCCATTTGCGGCCAGTGAAACTTGAACATACTTAACTCTGATTGGAACGTGTTCATTGAGATCCTGTAACCATTTCTGGAGAGAAAATGTGTTGTTTCATTTAAATGACATTGTTCTTTCCCAAATATATCTAACTTCATTATTCTTTCCTTCCCTATAGTGGGATAGCTTCAACTGTTTGCTCCTGCACTCTTTGTTTCCACATTTGGCTTCCTTTTAAGCATTCTGGCACATTTCATGACTAACCTGGGAAGATACAAATCAACCCAGTAGTGTTATGTCTACTATCCCTTGGACACAAATAGAAACAAGCACTGCTAATGATGAATCTCTTGTGTCTGTAAGACAACTGACTTTGATTCAGTCACTCATTATTGTTCTCTGTGGTCCATTGATAAACCAGACTAAGTTTTCCCTTATATTTTGCATTGCAGTAAAAGACAGTGGGAAAGGTAATTTCCTAAGTGTTAACATTGGGCATAGAAATGCCTCTTTTGAAACTGCTGATGGTTGAAAATAGGAGCCATTAGTTAGTTAATGAAAGTTGTTCATTCTACTTTCCTGTGATCCTAAGGGTTAATTCTCATGGCCCTTATTTACCGGGAGATCACTGGAAATTCAGTAGATGGAGCATCTGTAGTAGTCCTTAGATTACTGTTGGGTATATTCATCAATCACAATATGTGTGTCCTGAAGGACTTCCTATTGTAATTCCACATTAGAATCCTCTTTCCCCAGAATGGCTGTTCTTATTGCTTACCGAAGATTTTAAGCCCCCCCCCCCCCGCATATAAATCTAATTGTAATTTGCAAAGCACGTTGCCAAAAATAATGCATAGTAAACGAACAGTGCATTTATTTGTTTATTTCCTGGTTTCCTCTAGATTTCTATCTTAGCAAATGTGGTTTCACAAAGCCCTCATGGTAGTCAACTACATAAAGTACAATAAAAACAAGATTAGAAAATCAATAATGGTTTTAAAACTCTGCGTGTAAACCACAGGTGTGTGTGTGTGTGGGGGGGGGTGTATACCAGAAAGCACAATACATACATGCAAGTAACATGCCTTTTCCCCTCCCCCATCCCAATGGCCTATTGAAAAGATTTTTGTTTGTTTTTGCTAATCTAATAATATAGCTAATCTAATAATAAACAGGAGTGGCAGCCAGTAGCTAAAATAATATGTACTAAAGTGCTGATAATTTTTATGAGGACTATAAGGAAAAAAAATCACAAATTGATGCAAAATTGAACTGAACATTGGGGGGGGGTGTAAAATTGAAAGAAATTAAAATCGTCAAATTCTGGAAGTGGTGAAGCAAACTTGTTTAAGATGCTAATCCAGGTTGCACACTCTTCCCCCCATGCCCCACCCCAAGTAAATTGATGGGAATGTCATGCAAATGCTGTTGTAGTATTGTTTCTGAGTCTTCTGTTGCTCAGGTACCCCAGCATTAGTGACGATGACCAAAGCACAACCGGGTTATGCTTTGATGGTTGTGGAGGAAGGGCAGTAACTGTTTCAATTCTTTCTCCTTCCCTATACAGTGGAGCCTTGTGTTACGCACCGTCCTCATTGTGAACGCTGCAGGTTATGAGCTCCGCTAAGCCGGAAGTAGATGCTCCCGGTTGTGACCTTTGCCCCGGGATGCGAGTAGAAGTCGCGAGCCAGCAGCCTCATGTTACAAGTGGTTTGGGAGCATCTACTTCCTCCGGAAGGAATTAAGTTCATAACTGGAGGTACCACTGTACAATGTTCATCTGTGCAAACATGCTTAATCCGTTTGCTAATGAAACAGTCTGCAGAGTCAGCAACATTGGGCAGAAAATTCTGCTTATATGCCACCCCTTCCTTGATGTATTCAGATCCACATACTGTTGTGAAATAGGCCTATACCCTGTGCCTTCACTTCACTCAGGATGCAGATGTGCAAAGAGTGAGCAGAACACACTTCATGCACTATACTTTATACTTTATTGGAGCCCTTTCCATACAGTTGTTCTCCAGGTGTTTTGGACTACAATTCCAATGGGTTCTAGCTCCCATGATCAGTTGTCAGGAAAGATGGGAGCTGTAGCCCAGAACATCCAAAGGGTACCCCGTTACAGGAAGCTGCATTATTGCTTCTGTCCATTTCTTTCATACTGATTTTTTATTTGTGCTACAAAAGAACAATAATATCAAAGACAAGATGATAAAATGCTATTTTATTATCCTTGGCATTTGTGGTTAAATATACTGTTTGGGTAGGCTTTGGATTCATTAAAAGTTGCTATGTGGCTATGTAAACATGCATTTTGTCCATCTGGGTGTGTTGTTGTTTTTTTTAAATAGTAGTATGCATTTAAATCAGGCAGAAGCTAGCCGCTAGAAGTCTCTTTCTAAAAAGGGGGGGGGGGGGGTTGGATTCCCAAGAATTGGGGAGAAAAGGTTTTCTGCCTAAAGGTTTTTTTTTTTTTTTGGAGGGGTAGATTAGTCATGTACTGTTTTGTTGTGGCATTTAACTGTACTTCAGTTTTCTCTGTGATGCTTTAGTAAGTCAGCTTTCAGGGGCCTTTCCAATGTAATGAATATGACCTTATTATTTAGTTATTATAGCAGTGCAATGGACGGTAATGCTTCCCCCTGCCAACCTAAATACTAATGTATGGCAAGGCTTTCAGAAGAATTTGGAGTAATGACTCTGTAGAACAATTGTGATGATAAATCCCCTCCCCTCTTGAGACTAATAACATAAATAGAGCCCCATGAAAGGCCTATATAGTCCAGCATCCTGTTCTTATTGAGGTCAATCATATCAGGTGTCTATGTGAAGCCTAAAAGCAGGACCTGAGTGGAAATAACAACAACAAGTTTCTAGTTCCTGTGGCTGCAGAGGAAGGGAGGGAACTATTCACAGGAATGCCCAGGTAACAGAGAGAATTGTTTGGAAGAACACAGTTTGCCCCCTGTGATGACCTGAAATACACTTTGTTCATATAAATTATGTTATCAATGTACAGTTAGAGCCAGGCAGGGGATGGACCATTGACCTAGCCTGGTTCTTATAGTCTCATTCAGCAAAAGCAAACCAGGAGCCCATTGGCTGTGATGTTCAGCTTGAGTGCCTGCGGATGTCTAGCGTTCATAGATTTACTTTTCTTATGTAAGCATTACCCTAGCATGCAATATCAGTATTTAAGCCAATGACCTGAGAAATGCTGTTTATTCCAGTTTGACTTCTCCGCCTTCTCCCCACTTAATCATTCTTAATTTTATTTATGTATCTCATCTCCCTAGTGAGACAATGTGCTAATTAACAGTGTAGCTTATTAAGTTTATGTTATTTTCTCATCATAACGTATACACCAAATGAACCTGACGCTACAGCTCAGGTTGCTGGATGGCTGACCTTTTTATTTCAGTAATAAGACACACATGACAAGTGGTGCATTCCTGGGTGATTATGCTTCTAGGAGTGTTAGGGGACACAAGGTCAAAAGGTTGAGTGACTTTAACTACCTGAGAAGAGCCATATAATCCCCTGAAAATGGGTTGTCTGGAGTGTGTTATGCCTGCTGCATGGAGTCATGAAAGTCATAAAGTGTGTGTGCGTGCACTGAGGAAGGGATGAATAGTCTGAAGTCCTTGTCTAGCCCCTTGCATGGAAGCAGAATCTACAAACCTACACAACTTCTTCAATATCTTGCTTTCTCCTTCCCTGCACACTGCAGACACAAATTTATTTTGTTCTGCTATTCCACCTGTAAGTGTCCTTGTACAAGACAGCTGGTGACAATAAAAGACAGGCAATCAAAGCAAAACCATACAATAAGATAATAAACAGTAAATAAGTAAAGGTAAAGGTAAAGGGACCCCTGACCATCAGGTCCAGTCGTGTCCGACTCTGGGGTTGCGGCGCTCATCTCGCTCTATAGGCCGAGGGAGCCAGCGTTTGTCCGCAGACAGCTTCCGGGTCATGTGGCCAGCATGACAAAGCCGCTTCTGGCGAACCAGAGCAGCGCACGGAAACGCCGTTTACCTTCCCACTGGAGCGGTCCCTATTTATCTACTTGCACTTTGACGTGCTTTCGAACTGCTAGGTGGGCAGGAGCTGGGACCGAGCAACGGGAGCTCACCCCGTGGCAGGGATTCGAACCGCCAACCTTCTGATCAGCAAGCCCTAGACTCTGTGGTTTAACCCACAGCGCCACCTGGGTCCCTCTAGTAAATAAGTACTCAAAGCAAAAATAATACAGACATAAGAAGCATTTTTTACAGCACACACACACACACACCAAACTCAGAATGGATTTGTCTGATAATCTTGATGTCAAGCTTATCTACGCAGGGTTGATTTAAAAAAAAAAACCCATCTCACTCCTTAAGAGAAGCAAAAACCCTCAGTTCTGCAAAGAATGAAGTTATCACACCTCATTCACATTATTGTATTTATTATAAGCATAATATATTATATGCATACAGTATACACTCCAGATCCCCTAAGTAAGGTGCACATAAACAGATGCATACAACAATGTATATAGCTGATAGATATAGATAGATGATAGAGATAGATAGATAGATCTGGATCTAGATAAATTATGCTCCAGAAATATGGTACAGCCTACAAATTGACTCTTTTATATTTAGTATAAGATATGGGGGTTGTGTATTATTTTGGGTTGTGGTTGTTGGCATCTGTCTTGGGAGACAATGGAGTGCACCTCCAGGGGTGAAGTCAAATCGCTAGAGAATCAGATCACCTGCTGTGACTGCAGAGACTGGTAACTTGTAACTGCTTCCTCCCATGTTGTTTTTGCTGTGTTGGCAGCACCAAAGTGACCTCCCTGGGGCACAAGCCTGAGTAGTCTGTATGGAGGTCCTGGGCTGCCCAGATGACAAGACATTGCTGGTCTCTCTGATGTGGTCTAAAGGAAAGGAGAGCAATATATTTGGCACCAACTTTGTTGCAGGAATTGCTGGAAGGAGACATACAGGACACTATCCAACTGCTTTAGGGACTCCACTCCAGATTTGTGTAGGGTTTACTACTTAGCATTTTTTCTCTCCTGAAGATGTCCCTCAAGGCAGTGGGTATTTGACTCATTATATGCAAAATTATACCCCAAATAGACTTTTTTAAAACACACACACACACACACACACACACACACACACACACTGCAATACTCAAGTGTAGGAACAATGCTGCAGTGCAGGATCATTGATATTGGCTGCACTGAAATCCCTGAGGGTGGTGAGCAGTTTAAAGCCTTCCCTATTGTCATGGCCCCAGACCAAGAATCCCCCTACAGCAGCAGCCCTGAGGAGATGCCTCCACTTCCTGGCCCTTCCACAGTGTGTCCACTGGCATCTTAACTCTAAAACACCCAAGTCTGGACCACAGACACTCCCAGGATTTTTCTCTGAAACAGTCCCCACTGCTAGAAAACCCGCTCCTAAAAAAACAACTGTCTTCAGATGGACACTTAGCAGGTAGGGTTCCAGCTTGACTACCTAGCCCACAATATAAGGCTCTGCCAGTTGTTCCAATATACCTCTGAGATAGCTTGTGTTTTCTGACTCAGCTGCAGGATCACTAACCATGGTCCTGAACTTGTACTTTAGTCCTTATCCAAGGTCCTGAATTTTCCTTACTTTCCCATCTGCTCCTAATGGAGTTATGGACTGGAAATGGGACAGATATTCAGGGAACAAAGAGGCAAGAAACTTGCCTCAAAGCTTTTTATGAATTAATAAATTAATTTCAACTGACAGACTCCTGAAACAAACAAACAAAAAGTGCTGAAAGCCTGCATGATTTGTGGGAATCGTATAGGAACCCGATTTCTACTTAAAAGAGAGGATGGAAATTTGTGGTTCCCCAGGTGCTGTTGGACTCCAGCCCTTATCAATCTCAGTCAGCAATGCCAATGGTCTGGGATAATCGTCCAGTGACTGATGTACTCCAGCAACACCAGGGCAGCAATCTAGACCTAGAACATTATTCCAAATTTGGGCAGGTTTCTTGGGGGGGGGGTGAGAGATGAAATCAGAATACTTTCAGAACATATTTTGTGGTGTGCACTTCCTGGGTCTTGTTTTGGGTTAAAAATCCTATTAAATATTAGTAGGAAAGATGTCAAGATCAAACTGCAAAGTAGTACATTCGTACCTTGGATCTCAAATGCCTTGGCTCCTGAACAAATTGGCTCCCGAATGATCGAAACCTGGAAGTGATTGTTCCAGTTTTTGAATGTTCTTTTGGAAGCCGAACATCTGATGGGGCTTCTGCAGCTTCCGATTGGCTGCAGGAACTTCCTGCAGCCAATCAGAAGCTGCGCTTTGGTTTCCAAATGTTTTGGAAGTCGAACGGATTTCCGGAACAGATTCTGTTCAACTTCCAAGGTATGACTGTATGTGACATGAGGATTTTAGTATTATATTTGCAGACAAATTTTTGAAAACCAGTGTGTGTATCACAGTATGCTCTTTCAAAATGCTGCAGACTTCTTCTTCTTCTTCTTCTTCTTCTTCTTCTTCTTCTTCTTCTTCTTCTTCTTCTTCTTCTTCTTCTTCTCTCTCTATCTCAAACACACACACACACACACAAACACACACACACAGCAGCAGCAGCAGCAAAGCCCTACTCAACATTCATCAAAGTATTCCTAAGTTAATGTTACTCTCCATAAAATAAATACATGAGGCTTCTGTGTGTATTCCAACCCTTAGGGCTTCATATGTAGATCTGAGCCATTAAATAGAAATGCATTGGAGCTGCTATTCAAAGGGTCACAACTTTCAATACCAAAGGAAATTGCTGAAATGGTTTTAATATATCTGTTCTTTTTCCTTGAAATGTCCACCACAGTATATTGGTTCTTAAAGGATTGACTCTATTATTCCTAAAGACTCATTGAACACATCAAGTGTATGACTTTTATGTGTGGAGAAGAAAAAGTGGATATTAAAGCCACTTGGGGGGGGGGCTTTGTTAGCAACAGAAAAACAAAACAAAAAACAAGACCCTCACATATCTGTATAGTTATACAAAGAAGAGCCGCACCTTCTTGACAAATCTGAAGTGCTAAATTAGTCCACCCTTCTTAAACCAGCACTGCGGACCAAATTTTGCAACATCTTTGGTCATATCTGTGAAAGGTGACCTTAAAATGTAATATTAAGAATAATGGGATGACTGAGAAGCAATAAGCATGCCCGTGTTGTTCATGTGATTATTGTGTCTGCCTCAAGTTGATTGCATGAATAGTCACTGGTCACTGCCACCAACAGGCATCTATTTACCATGTGAAAAAAAATGTTACGTGGAGGATACTTTATCAAAAGATGATAATTTTATTCCTTGATAATTACTGGTCCCAAGTGACCATGTGAATTGCCCTTAATCTGGTTTGGTTTTCCCTAGATGTTCTTTATTCTATATTCCTCCATGGATCTGCTTGATAAAAGCTCATTCAACCAAACTAATGACAGATCGAATCATAGAATTGTAGAGTTGGAAGGGGCCACAAGGTGATCCTAGTCCAACCTCCCTGCAATGCAGGAGTCTTTTGTCGAACATGGGGCTTGAACCCACTCTCCTGAAATTAAGAGTCTCATGCTCTACTGGCTGAGCTATCTGTATTTGTAAACCCAGTTCCCTAATTGGTATTTATTTCTTTTAAACAGTGGCCAAGGCATGGTGACTGCTAAGTGGATCTAGGCTTCATGACCGGAAACAGATTACTGAGGTAATTTGATGCTTTTTATTATTATTATTATTGGTCAAACGAACTGTGTTTGTTTCTACTATCAAACATGACTTCTAGGGTCAGGAGGACAGACTGTTTTTCATTTTAAATTAGCACTTAGCACTGGCAGACAGTAAAAGTATATTTTCAAGTATAGACATGAATTAGTAAGTCCTTTTTTAATTCAGACAAAAGAAACATATTTTATACAGAGAACTGTTGGGCTGATCTTTCTCAATCTACGATCACTTAGTTACATGAAACAACTATTATAAAACAGTTACCTGTTGTGCTCAAGGATGTTGTGCAGTGTACAGATTTAGTCTTTGGCATTTGTGTGTGATAGGACCTGGCGGCCCCAATATATTATGAAAGTGAATACTGACATTTATTTGACAGGTGTTTTATTGAGGCATGCAATATGGGTATAAAACATCTTAGCACACATGTTTTGCAACTCCCTCTCCTTAGAGCTCCTAGCTCTAGCTCTAAGTGAGTCCATGCTTTCTGTACCTCTTTCCAGAAGAAGAGATATCCATTTTGCTTGGCTTTTCTTTTTTCTGTTTTTGTTTCTTTTAAAAACAAGGAAAATGAAGTCCTTCAGTATAATGAGCAATGAGGCTTGTAGGTTCCTGGTTATTTACTATGCTATAAACAGCAGAAAAGGAGGAAATGCAAGTGAGCTGCATTTCATCTGTCTGTTCTGCTGCAACATACGAAGTGAAATTTGTAGATCAGTGAAGAACATGAGCACCATCAAGCTTCTGAGGCTTATAAATGTCAATATGAGGAAGATCCCAAGTCTTATTTTTACACACTGTGATAGAAGTGTAAAAAGAGTGAAAAATCTTTCACTCAAGCTTCTTCTCTTGCTGGTTCTCCATAACATGGGAACAGGTGTTTTGAGGAGACCAAAATAAAAATGCACTTGCTGTATCTCTAGATCCAGCAAAAGGAGCCAGGAACCTGTGCCCCATGGGACAAATTTCACCTACCATGCCTCGCTATTTGGCCCCTGACGCCATTTTGGCGATACCCCGCCCTTACTTGCCTTGCACATGAAATCATATATGACATCAGGGAGTGGGGGGAAGGTAAAGGCATAGCTTGGTCAAAAGGGACTTTACAGGCAATGCTTCCAAATTGCTCAACAACCAGCTGGCTGTTGGGCACTTAGGAAGCAGTGAGTACAGGAATTGTGAAACAGTTTGTGCAGTGCTTCCAAAATGCATTAAAATCAGCAGACGATGCATTCATACCATGCTGGCCACACCTGGCCACCCCACTGGCTAGCTTGGACTGCAATATGAGGCTGAATCAAGTGGAAAGGATTCTATTCTGCCCTTTCTGCTCAGAGGAGCTACAGTGGTAGAGCTTTCCACTGCCAGTCAAAGGATGACCTTCACAGTGGACCTCCCTTTAGCTCCTGGGATGTCGCCTTAGGGACTTAGGATTGCACACTCAGTATGTACAGTGTGTGTGTGTGTGTGATCATATATTTTATCTTGCTTTTCATTTATATATCTTTTCCAATTTTGGAAATACTCAATTGGTTCTAAAGAAAATCTAGTTAGAAAACAGTAAATTGTATGAGTATCTTATAAATCTATACATGTCTGTTTTGCCATATATACCAAATGAGTCCTGTCAGCAGAAGCATTGTGCAAGGATGCCTGCTTGTGCAATGGGGTCCTCCCCCCTTGTCTCCCCTGTGTACCCTCTGTGATTTGCCAATTTTCACAATTTATATGGGGCTAAAATATGCTTGCCCTGATGGAATGATCACCTTTGCATAATGTTGAATTCCTCCCATGGCTATACATAGGCACATGTACGCAAGGAACAATGCAGTTTCTGACATGAAATGATGTTCAATCTAATCCTATACATGTGTGCTCAGAAATGAATCCCACTGTGTTCAATGGGACTTACTCCCATGTAACAGTTCCTAGAATTTCAGCTTGGGTTTAAGGAAGTTCAGCTTGTAAATGTAGCAGTTCTTTGTTGTCAGCCTTGACCTGCCCTCACAATGATGCATTTGGCATTCTCATGCTGTGTTAGAAAAGGGTATGTGAGGAATATGTCCTCTTATTACAGCTCAGGAAAGCTAACTGGTACAAATAATGCTGAATGTATCATGACAATGAATTTAATGCACACAGCACAATAAAATGATTGCTAATATGCCAATAAAGTGATTGATAATGTACTGAAGGAGTTGATGGAGGTGGGAAGATCTCTGTGCAAATGGATAAAATTGTATGTAAAGAAAAGCTAGAAGAATGGATTTGCTTCAATATCTGGCCAGCTGGTTGCAGGCTTTTCAAACCATTCTTTGTATGTGCATTTGTATATGACTGTTTCACAAATAGCTCAAAGTAGCATACATAAAGAAAGGATTCCAAACAGTCTTTTCATCTAGAAAATGAGTATAGTGAGATCTGTTTGATTTTGAATGCTGAAACTCTTGCAAAAGACCATCAAGCCATTTTAGGAGCTGGGTAGCTGGCCATGATATTATTATTATTATTATTATTATTATTATTATTATTATTTATTTATTTATTTATTTATTTATTTATTTATTTATTTATTTATTTTATTCTGCTCTACAGCTTTGGAATTTAAAGTAGCTTGTGATGAGAATAAAATAAAATCAGGTAAATCACAGCAAATGCAACATTAGCTGCCATAATGAAGCGATGTTAAACTAAAAATGCTGTGACTTCCCTGTTTCACAGGAGAAAAGGGAAAGGGGAAGTTTGCATGTATAATTAGCTTTTAATCCTTAATAGCTAAAATGTTGTGAAGCTCCTGGCAGCCCTTTGACAGGATACATTTGTAAGCCTATATATAGCATATTTAATCTTATCCTCCATCTGAAAAGTGCCTAGGTTTTCTGTTCTGGATGATAGATGGATGGATGGATGGATGGATAGGCACATACACTCACACAATTCTGCTTAAAGTAATCCCCTCTATCCTTTAGTCTGTAGCAAATATACCATGCTTGATTTAGAATTGTTGGTAAATTATTTATCTTCTGCGGCTCATGTTGTATAGAAAACAAATGGAACACTGTCTTTTGCCGAAGCTTTGAGAAAAGGGGAGACTTCCTTCGGAGAGAGGTGAAATAGCATATATACTTAACAAATGTCATTTGAACATTGGGGTTTACTTTAAAGGTTAAAGTGGGTTAGATGGATGTTTCTTGGGAAATGACTTAGGGCTTATGTGCCTTGAACTAAATCCCCCATCTTGCCCATCTTGAGCTTGCTACTTCTGCTGTGCACTCCTGCAAACTGGTTGCAAGACATTGTAGAAACAAATCCATTAGTTTTTGCTCAGGTTGATTATGATCATCCCAGTGGAGCAGACAGAGACTATCATTTTGACCTCTTTAACTGTCTTCTGGGGGAATTGCCTCCATAGGAAGTTTCTGTATGTAATTATTCCTGTGGACACCCTAACAGGAATCTCATACTGTAGTCTCTATTCTAACCTCAAAAATCCACTTGGAGACAACCAATATAGTGCTTTTGCATCTATCTATTTTCCAGAATAATTTTTTAAAAGCATTTCTGTTGGTACAAATACTTGATCCAGACTTGCAAATACATATGGAAGTCAGCAAGGTAAGCAGTTAAGGATGATTTGCACCACATTTCCTGGGCACAGATTCCTCAGAATTATGCATCAGTTTCACCCAAGCAGCCATGTTTTCATTTCAGCTGTCATTGGGTGATGGATTCTTGACTTGGGGGCACAGCAGAAGTGTGTGAACCAAATCCTTGTTTGAGTTATTTGCTCTGCTTCCTAGTCCTCAATTGTTCCCTTTGGATACCATGCAGTGGAGGAGAGAACAGTATAAAATTCCATGAATAGTCATTAGTCCTTAAGTGCATGAGCACCTAATGCCAACATCACTAGAGTATTATTGGCAATATTTCTGAGTTGCAGGGGCAGTTATAGCATAGTCATCAGATTTCGGTGTCTGAAATAAAGTGGGATTTTCAGAACTTCTGCAAATACATTCATGAGAACCCTTTTGAAATAATTGCTAGGATGCATGGCACATTAGCCATTAGGAAGCATTCATTTTCACGATGCCACATTTGACTGCTAGCAATATTCATCACAAACTGTTGCTTCCATTTGGCAGTACTGTTAACTAACCTACTCTGGTGTCATAACTTCCATTAAGAATTGTGACTCTGTGGTGTTGAATTATACCTTTCAATTGCAACTACCATCTGATCTGCTTCATGCTGTGCAATCTTTAATTGGTACCTGCTTCTGTATGTGATCCAGTGTAGAATATTGCTGGAAATAATGCACTCATCTTCTCCTTACCTCCTTTGGTGAGCTGTTCCGCTTTCCCAGAGATCAATGACAAGGAAGTAACAGGTGTGCCTCTCCAGGTTCAGGGAGTGCGACATGTTCTTTAGTTGATCTCCCACTGTGCACCCACAGCGAACTCCATCTGGCTTTCTTTGCACTGCTTCTGAGTAGAAGATGTAGCTGCTAGGAAGCATGGGTGTTCTGCAATATGCTACTTGGCACACAGTGTCTCAGGCATACCTGTCGGAGAACTGGGATCAAAAGGGAGGGAGGCCATAGTGGCAAGTATCAGCACAGTTCTGCATTTCCTCTACACCATAGTATTTTTTTTCTGTCAAATATGCTAATGATCATCAATGGCCTATTCATGATATTTTATGTTAGTTTTTACTGAAGACGTCTTTTCTGCAAGTGATAATTAGGTGAATGTCCATAAAAAACCTAACTTGTAAATGTATAAATATTGAACAATTTGCCTGATGAATCTAACTGCATTTATGCTAGAATAATTGGTGTAATAGATAAGGGGGATGCAGTTGATATATTACATCTAGATCAGGGAGATGGCACTTGTGATACTCCTAATGTTCATGGACTGCAACTCCCATCATCAGTGATAATTGCCCATGCTGACTGGGGCAGATGGAAATTGGAGTCCAGAAACATCTGGAGGGCCACAGGTGCCACACCCTGATCTAAATGCTGGGAAAACCTGTGGACATGCTCTCACATAGGATTCTACTAGGACAAATATAACTTTTATTGTGTGGTGGGTCCAGTTTTTTTAATTCAGAGATACCTCTCCCACTCCAATATTGAGTCCTGAAGAAACCAGAAGCAGAAGCTAGCTGGGGTATTTTTTGTTGTATCAAGCCAATGACTGCATACAACTACTGCTCTGAATCACCAGGAGTTATTTGCACAAAGGAGGCAATGAATCTGCCTTATACTTCTAAGTGATCACTGGTATGTGTGGTGGGATCATCACTGAGAATGAAGCAGCAACACATAAGGCCTTCCTCAACTGGGAAATGGAAGTGTCACTATATATTCACTGAGTAAATAACCCCTAGGCTAAACCCAGCATTCAATTCACTGGTGTTTAGTATTTTTATTTAAAATGTAAAGGCTAGGTGGTGGAAGTAGGAGTGGTGAAAAGCACGCTCTGATTTCTTCCGCAATGTCATGCTTGCCATTCCTGTAAAATATCCTAAAATAGCTCATGAGAAAGTACTATAATGAATGCAATTAGATGAACATACTGCATCCACATACTCTTCTACTGTATTGAAACAGCAAGTGCTAGTACTGACCTTTAAAGCCCTAAACAGCCTCTATCTGAAGGAGAATCTCCACCTCCATCATTCAGCCCAGACACTGAGGTCCACTTCCGAAGGTTTTCTGGCGGTTCCCTCACTGCGAGAAGTGAGGTTACAGGGAACCAGGCAGAGGGCCTTCTCAGTAGTGGCGCCCACCCTATGGAATGCCTTCCCATCAGATGTCAAGGAAATAAACAACTTTCCGACTTTTAGAAGACATCTGAAGGCAGCCCTTCCCTAAAGTTTTTAATGTCTGACAGTTTATTATTTTTTGTATTTTGCTGGAAGCCACCCAAGAGTGGCTGGAGAAATCCAGCCAGATGGATGGGGTATAAACAATAAAATTATTAGCATTATTATTATTAACAGATAGCAGAATAATCAGTTCTGTCCAAAGGAGGAAGCTAAGAGTTGATGAAAATGGAGCAGGGGAGCAGGGAGAAAACTGGAAAAGCCAAATCGATTTTTCAGGAAGATATGGGTATTTCTTTTTTCTTTTTTAATGAGATTTCCAACTGCACTGCTTGGGAACGGAGAACTGGAGTCAGGAGAATGGCCTGGGGTGCATAAGTATTTGAGAATGTGGGTCTATAGAAATGAAATGATACAGATTTGTGGCCTGCTGTTTGTTTCATAGTAGATGTGGCTATAAAAGTCTACTGATTTGATAGAAAGTTTGCGTACTCAGAATAAAACCCCTCACATCAAAATGAAAGAAGAAATGTGAATAATGTAAGGGTTCCTGGCTCTTTCTGTAACACTTTGCAACTTGCTGGTAGAAATCACATACAGCTGTCTCAGCATGCAAACACACACACACACTAGTCTGCATGTTGATGGAACAGCATCTGCCTCAATAACCACATTGTGTTGTGTGAGAAAAGGAAAGAAGAAACATCACTGTGCCACTTTTAAGGCTTTCTCCAGGTAGGGGGTGCCAACAAATGGTGCCTCCCCAGGTGCATAAAATACCTATAGCTAGCCAAGTTATTTTGTCACTTGCAGCAGAAAACCCCCAAAGTGCCTCCCTCTGTGAGTAAAAAATACAATAAAATAAATAGCAAAATTAACAACTTTTTTTGTTTTGGTAAGACTACTGAAATACGTGTGTGTGTGTGTGTGGTTTTATTTTGAATGTTTTTAGGTTAACTTGTTTTTAACTCTGACTTTCATTGATATATTTCACATTATTTAATTATTTATTATGGAAACGCAAAATCAACAATTTTCTGCCCTTCAGTGACACCTGAAATGACATCCCTGGGGCAGCCGGGGTGTAGGAAGGGGTTGGGGGTTGGTCCACCCCAAGTGTCACCCTGAGGGGGGGTGTGGCAAAATGGCAGCTGGCCAAGGGCTACACTCACTGCAGGGCAGCCGAGAGGGAGCATGCCGTCCATATGATTTCAACTTAAACTAGTGTGTGTATTCTGTTCATGTGTGGTAAAGTAAGAGGTAGGCCAAAATTATCTTCACAGTGCACAAAAAGCTCGGGCATTTCTCTGGATTTTCTGTATGAAATGTGCATGCCTGAGTTAGCAGAATGAAAAGTAAACACAGCTGGAGCGTTCAATAGATGAGGGGTCGCATGTGAGGTTGTAAGCCACATTTAGAAGTGAGAGAATGAGAATTGAAGAGATTTAAAGCAGGTCCTAAGCAAGGATTTGAAGTGACATGAAAATACGGGGGAGAAGCACGTAAAAAGCACTCTTCAAAATCCCATTTTCATTCCTGCAACACAGGTGACTAGAAACAGAGGTTGCAGCATGGAGTAAGTATAGTTACTAATTAGAAACTGGCCTGGAATAGGGATTAGATCATGGGGGGGGGGGGGAAATAGAAAGGCACACAAGTGTGTGACATTTTCTTTCTATCAGCTGATTATTGGGAGCCACCTGTTGATCTTCCTTGCTTGCCATACCAGGAAATGCCAGACTTTCATACTTAAGCATAGGGCAAGCAGCCAGTGAACTGCTAGTTGTTGGGTTTTTCCTGTAAGCCTCTTGCTGTTAAGGAAAACTGCTATCAGTTGTTGATGGTCTCCTCTTCATGACACTTAATGCCACCAGCCCCTTTAAACCACTTAAAACAGGGGTCAGCATCCTTTTTCAGCCATGGGCCGGTACACTGTCCCTCAGACCTTGTGCGGGGCCAGACTATATCTTTTTTGGGGGGGGGGGATGAACGAATTCCTATGCCCCACAAATAACCCAGAGATGCATTTTAAATAAAAGCACACATTCTACTCATGTAAAAACACCAGGCAGGCCCTACAAATAACCCAGAGATGCATTTTAAATAAAAGGACACATTCTACTCATGTAAAAACATGCTGACTCCCGGACCATCTGCAGGCTGCTTTTAGAAGGTGACTGGGCTGCATCCAGCCCCTGGGCCTTAGTTTTGGGACCCCTGACTTAAAACAACATGAAAGTAGATGATGGGCCTAGCATTATGCAAAAGAAAACAGACAAGCTTCAAGGAACCCAAATCCCAATGAAAATCACATTAAAATGTTTTATGAGTGGAAAACCCAAGACCACATTTGAAATAAGAATACAGCCATACCTTGGTTTTCGAACAGCTTAGTTCTCAAATGTTTTGGCTTCTGAACACCACAAACCTGGAAGTAACTGTTCCAGTTTGTGAACTATTTTTGGAAGCCGAATGTCCAACATTCTGCAGCTTCCGATTGGCTATAGGAGCTTCCTGAAGCCAATCAGAAGCCATGCTTTAGTTTCCGAACGTTTTGGAAGTCGAACAGACTTCCGGAATAGATTCTGTTTGACTTCCAAGGTACCACTGTATATGTAAGCATGCATGATAGCCACTCAGTTACAGTAGAACAATATATCCTAAACCCTCAAGCAGTGATCTCCAAATTCCTCCAATTGTTATATGAGATCACCTGGATTGCAACCTTCAAAACTTTGTGAAGGGACTGTGCAGACTTTGGCAATTTTAACAGAGGCCTTTCAAAGTATTCTTTTAATCGAACTCTACCCACTCTACCTCTGGTTTTTATAATTGCTGCCTCTAAGTTTCTCCCCCCCCCCCCAGAATCAAATATAATTTTACAGGGGCATTTTAATTTTAATCAGGAAAACAGCATGGAGAGTTTCTCCTGATAGCATTTTGGGAAGTTCTCATGAAAAACGTCAGGAGATTCTAATCATGGATCTCCTCCATTATGTCCAATTTGGCTCAAGAGATTGTTATTTCAGTTTTAATTATTTCAGAACAGTTTACATGAATGTTAATTACTCATTGGAAGATCAGGGCCCTACATCACGTAGGGCACTTATTAAAGTACTATAGGCTCCCTAATGCAGTCATTCAACTATCTCAGTGTTGCAGAAATGGGGTGGAATGTGGGTGACAGGCTCATTCTTGCTGTCGCCCTTCTGTAATGGTAATCACGGGGAGGGGGTGAGTGTTAAGAGCATGTAAATGCTCAGAATGTTATGCATATTCTTGGAATCTTGGCTTCAATGCCCTCATCAGTCTTGCTGTAGCACAACCGTAGTTGTTATTAGCAGAGTGCTAAGTTGTGCTGTTGGTGAAGTGGTCATCTGAACTGATTCATCACATCCACAGGTTACCAGCAGTCCTGTACTGAGCTGAGCACAAAAACGAACTCAGTTCAACACAGTCTGGGGAACTCCAGCTGGAAACTCAATTGGTTGGCATCTCAGTGAAGATAATTTGTGGGGTTGTCTCACAAATTAGTTCCAGCACACTGAAATTTATCATCTTGTGGTTATGCTATGCTGTTATTCATCCCTCTTAATTCCTTAAAACAAACCAGTGAAAGCTGTGCTTTAAGAATGTTACCTGGTCCTTTAATAAAACACAGCAATTCTGAACTGCCTGCTGGAAGTGATTTTTTTTTTGGGGGGGGGAGGGAGCTAGCAGGTTTTATTTAAAGGTCTGCATTGGATTGCACGTTGAGAGGAAAAGCAATCCAAGTGTCAAAATTGATGAAGCTGCCCAAAGCTCCCCCTTCTAACTCTGGGTGGAATTAAACATATCGTTATGTGGAGAATGATGTCCACTCATGCAGAGGGGCTTCTTTCCCTCCTCTTCCATGCATCTAAGTCACTCCATGTGCCCATAAACATATCCTGGGGGTTTGCCCAAACATCCAGAGCAGATTGGGGGGATGTGGGGGCATCTAGTGGGAATGTGGGGGGAAGCCCCTCTGCACAAAAAGACCTTATTTCCAACATGCATACTGCACTTAGCACTACAGGGACTTCTACCCAGAATGCAGAGTCTTGCATGGCAAGATAATTGACTGGTTCTGCTTGCTCTAGTAAGTGAATGGGGAGCTAATGAGGCTTTTGAGTTTGTGATAAAAGGGAAGTAGAGAATTAGGCCAGATTCTTTTCAGTGACTCTCCCCTAATGATATATAATGGATCAACACAGCTTCCTGCATTTTGGGACTCTACTTGGGGTGTGTGGCTATAGGAGCTGTCATGATGAGATCCTGCACAAATCCCTGTTTAATTCTGCATGTAGTAATCCATAAAATGTTCTGGTCATTTTAGCCAGAAGAAGATTTAGGCCAGGGGTGAGGAACATCAGACCCTTCAAATTCTTCTCAGGCTACACCCCTCACTGGCCCTGCTTTGCCTCCCTCCCAAAGTGTTTCTGCTTGGTGGAACGTGTGGTTGAACTCTGATAATGCCTCTTGTTTGCCTGGATGGAGGTGTGAGTGTGTATACAAACCAGCCTACTGTAAAAAGGTGAAATTTACATCCATTGTTCAAGCTGGCCCCACCTACCACTGGCATGTGACCATGGCAAGGTTGGCCAGAAGGGAATGTGATCCTCAGATTGAAAAAGGATTCCACCTGTCATCTAGGCAATAGCTAAGGGCTGTATCAAAAGCCCTTATGTTTTTCAAAAATAACGGTTGTGAGCCTTGGTTATTTTGAGGGAAATGTTCAGGATGACTAGCTAGCTAGAATTTGAAGCTGCGAGCTTTAAGTTGTTAACTGTGAGCCTCCATAAAAGTGTGCAGTATGAAGCTTTTGATATGTTAAGTGGAACTCCTCCATGTGAAAACTAGAAGTGCTTCTGAAATCCGAGTCGTCTGAATTTTTGACCCTAATTTTGGGGGAGTTCTGAGTTGCCTAGTCTTGTTTCTGAAGTGGATTGAATAAGAATCCCCACCATTTTAAATTTCCGAGTATTTGCTGCAGCTTTTATTTGGGTCTTTCCTTCCCCCTGTTCCATGGGCATTGATAAATCACAGCAAAGGACTGACTGTTTAACAGTGCACAGGATCAAATACCTCAGGCCATGATCTGAGATAACCGCAGGCAGCTGCCTTGCTGAAGCTAAGCAGCTATGCCCCCTTGATGGGAGAAAGGTGGGGTATAAATATAGTAAGAAATGCATGCATCAGTAAAACACTACCTGAAGATAAACCTGACACAATTATACCTATCATCACAGAAAACTTATTTTTTTTGGGGGGGGCTGGGCTGAATGTTTGGCCCACCCAAATTCTGAATGTTTCTGGATGGGTGGGGGAAAACTCTTTTGGAGATTTCTGGCAGGAAACATAAATTTATAAGAGGAAGGGGAGAAATAGTCAGCTTACAGTTATGAGCTGGTCTAAAGACTTTTCCATTTTTCTTCTTTGGGGGCCAACTTGCCTCATCTCTTCAGAATTTTGGGGCCTTGAAGGATGTTGACACAGGAAGGCCTTCCTAGACATGTTCAGGATGTGGCTCGGGTTGGGGGCAGGTAAAATGGCCTCTCCTTGCTCCCAAGCAGAGTCTGGCTGCTTTTACACTTGAAGGCACCTGCCTGATATTGGGTAGTGATTTCCGTACCGGTGGTTTTCCTCTGCAGGTTTTGATAGTTACGTTTCATAAAGTGGCCTGTAGTTCAACCCAGCTACTGATGTCAGCATCATTATTTCAACCCTCAGCCACAATCTAGATCCCAAACTTATCAGAGAGCAAAGTATTTTAGGCTTTCCCTTTGTAATGAAGACACAGCAATGGCCTGGTTATCATGTGGGATGGCTTTTCCAGCATCCTCCTGATCTATTCATGGAAACTTCAGCTATGTTCGCATTTGATCTTGTTCAGTAAAAATATCTCCCATGGTGTGGGGGGGGGGGGAGAGTGGAAGGAAGAAAGCCGCCTTCAAGCACACACCATTCTGCCTAACTGTTTGTAAGGCTCTTCCATCCTCAGACTGTTTATCCCAGAGTAGATCTACGGAATTATTTCCATCTCTTTCTGAGGTCAACAAGGCCATTTAAGACTAAGTATTTCTGGGTTGCAAAAGTACTATTTTGATTTCAGAAGTTGGATTAGTGATGATGATGTCATTTTCATAAGTGAAAATAGCTTTAGGCAAAGAGCTGTTCCAACTTTCTTGAGTGGGAATTACGCCTTTGCTCAGAGATACGTCACGGCCAGATGGTTGTATTGGAACAAGAGGCAGCAAAAATACATTCTAGATATCTTTACACCTGTGAAGGCTCATGTTCAGGATTGTGTCTCAAAAGCAAGGGCAAAAAAATGGGGTGCAGAGGCATTTCTGGCTTCAAAATGAGACATGTTGGTTTGCAGAACTCAGGGCTAAAGCCAGCAATTAAGAACTCTTTCCAGAGCAGAAGGTCTTAAATAAGTAATATACCCTGGTAAAATAAGCCCAGTGGCAACATTGCATCATTCTTAAGATGTCACATTCTGGTTTACTTCCCCTGGCCCTCCACCAAATAATATTTTCCACCTCTAAAAAGATGGTGATCATGTTTGTGTTTATATCCCTGGTTGGCAGTTCTTTAAAAGGTTGTGTTGCATTGATGCTAGTCCTTTGATTCTCATTACAGCTACTTAGCTTTCTAAAGGAGAAAGGAAGAGAAATAAAGGCCCTTCTGGGCCTTAATATAGGGGACAAAGGTGGGCAGACATCCCAGGCTTGTACAGAAGTGCTCTCAGGCCAGGACATTTGAGGGCAGAGGTCCATTTCCCCACTGTGATCAAACACAGCAGGGGATAGACTTATTACATTTTGAATTGTTATTATTATTTACATTTTTTATTGGCCTTCCACCATGTTCCTAAGGCAGTGTATGGACATCAACATTAAAACTATAGCACCGCTGTAGCAGTTCCTCCAGAAATAGGAGGGAGAAATGCATCTGGTTTTTATGAGTCAGAGAAGAAAAATTAGAGAATTTTTATATTAGCAAATCTACAGATTGATTTTAGGTTCTACACTAACTAAAAGGCCAATAGGAGCCAAATTTGGGCAGCATTACATAGCAATTGAAGGGTATGCCCTTACCTTAAAGAAAAGCCTGATTTTCAGGTGGTAGAAATTCTTCAATTCAGTTCACATTTCCTGAACCACATGGAAAATGAAGCACAACAACTCTGACTTTTGCAATGCGGTTCTCCAGCTAAGTAATGTGCACAAAAATGCATATGGGAGAGTAAAATGTGCTTTAAAATGCATTTCTTGGCACAATGCATTAAGGGAAATAGTTTTACAAAAATAAATGTATACTAAGAAAAGTTTGATAAAAATGTGTATATTAGAAGTCTGGACTAGAATGCAGATGGCTTTTCATGAGGGTTTTTTATTTTATTTTTATCAAACTGATGTGAATGTAGGGAACTGAATTTAAGCCTGGAAAAATGAGAAACCAAGAGAAACCAATACTGACATATTCACCCATCCCTAATCATGGAGAATTATGTTTTCCCCAACCCAAATCAGAAGCATAAAGTGCTGCATTGGTCTGTGTGGGTGGTGATCCAAAATGTTTTTTGCCATTTCCTAGGGTTCTTCCACCAGGCTCTGCATGCAACATGTTGGGTGTCAATTAGCCTTTAATTTATATAAAAGCCATTCTGTGAGGATGAACGATTTATCCTGCCTTATTATTGTGACATGGAAGGAAGGTGGATATATCAGTGATGAGCATGTGGAGGGCTATGCTTTCCAGGCACCAGTTCCTATTGAATCATGTGCATCATCTTAGCATTTATAAAACAGCCAGCGGTTAAAGTAACACCTGCTGGTAGTCCTTCACATGTTTGCAAAATGCAAGTAAGGATGAGTCTGTAGGAAACCTAGATAAAAGCACCACAGCCCTCCGTCACTCTGGGTGGTATTTGTATGCTGTACCTAGATGACAAAAAAAGAAGAAGAAGCAGGTATAAAGGTGTTTATTGATTTTGAAGAGGCTTGATAGGAAGAAAGCTTCTTTGAACAAAGCCTTTTGTTAAGACTCTTGGCACTGACACATGTTGCTTATATTGCTTTGTCTCCAAGCAACTCAGAAAGGAAATACCGAGTTTCTGACAGCTATTGTGATCAGGCTGTATAGCCCAAAAGCATAGTAACATGGCTTGTGAGATATAAAAGTCAGCTCACAGAAATGCAACAAATGCGTGCTGACATCTTAACATCAGTTATGGATATTTTATGTGATCTAACCATGGTTTCTGGCTTGCCAGAAAACTAAGAGCCTGGTATTACTTGGGAACTTAATAGCAAAATCCACACAGTTTTGAAATTAGTAGTTAAAACGAATGCAGTTTTGAAAGGTTCAGTCCACCATCTTGATTCAAAATGGCAGCCAATTGTATCATAACACAGATGTAAACCTGTTCTCGGGAACCGTCTTGCAAAATCTGGTTACAATATCTTAAGAGGTGTCCAAATGCATAGTGAACAAAGAATTTTCCAAAATATATTGTAGGTAACAGAAAACACATTCTGTTTGCATCTTTTCCCACAATAAACACTATTAAAATATGTTTATTTCCCACCTTTTCTCAAAGGAGCTCAAAGTGGCATGCAAATACCTGCCAAAGGAGAATCAGACTCATTCCCAAGGTGAACTGCAGTCTTGGACAAATAAACTATTTTCATTGGGAGCACTGCTTCCCCTATACTGATCAGACATCTTCATGGCTGCTATTTAAAAACTAAATACGCTAATTGTAACCATGCAATTTCAAAGTTGCATAAACTGTCACCATCCCCCCTCAATATCTTCTATTTGCATTATTATTTTTTACATGTTCCAAGGGCACATGGCATAATGACAATACTTTATGGCCCCAAATGCGCCAATGCAGCACTCTGCATTGCATTAGCACTGTTTAATATTGTCGTGTTGGTTTTGTCTTTTCGTTTGGAGATATCACCTCTGCCTTCAGCAGCACCTTACTAATCTCTACTTTTCCTCATTGCTGACAACCTGGCTTTGTTTAATAGGATGAGAAAGAGCATCTAACATTGCTTGAACTCATCTGATGCTTTGTCAGTGCAGGATTAAACACCAATTACTGTAATTCAAGCTGCAGCTTTACAGAGGGAAGGGAGGAGACAATCACTTAATAAATTTATTATGAACGCAAATGAGCCCTACATAAATCATACTACCTCATTAAGGAAGGCATTCAGTCATCTAAATACACAGGTGGCAGAGGTTAACTTTGCAGTCATGACACCAACTCTGGCATCATTTCTTAGGCAACTGAATGACGAGTCATTACGACGGTAATGTTCTGGGTTCTCGTCCTTATATTACAGGATAATTTGTTCTGGCGATGCAAAGACTGGAATGAATGCTAGAAAATGTGAGGCAAATAATGGAGAGGCTGTGGAATCATAGGTTTTACCTATTGCTATTTTAGTTTATGGTAGATGTCAAGGCCAGTGATGCCTGGTGCCCATTGGTACTGGTAGACCAACGGTTGGTGCAGCCAGAGCCAATGACAGGCAAAGCCACCACCCTGGCTGGTTGTATGTAAGGAGTTAGACAGTTGGGGATTGAGGGCAGACTGAGGTTGGTGGGGCAGTGACCCATTTGCCCTAATGGACCAGCCTCCACTGCTCAGGGCAACTCTCCACATTGTTTCCAAAAACTTTTACAAATTAAGAGGTTGTCAGTTAACGTATCTTCTGTGGAAACCAGAGGGTTCCCCTCTGCTACTCCAATTTTAGATTCTACCTTATTAACTTTTCAGTATCTTTTCTTTTAAAAGTGAGCTTATTTGAACATTCTTTATCTGAATCCCCTATTTGTTTGAATACCCTGCCCAGGTTCAGTTAATCTTTCTCAGTCTCATAAACTATGGTTTATTTCCCAATTTCATAAACTATGGTTTATGAAGCTGGGAATTAGCACCAGGGCTAAGTGCTCTTTGCTCCTTTCCTTACTTACACCCAAGTCTGCAACTTCATTCTTGGCTTGTATTGATGATGATGATGATGATGATGATGATCATATTCCCATTAAGGCAGCTTTTCTGTTGAGATGTACGTATATGTTGTTGTTGTTGTTGTTGTTGTTATATCATCCCATTATGCCACCTATTCATATATCTTACTGTCTATATCTACTGTATCTAGGTATATATTTTCTATGCATGAAGAACTAAAATGATGAATCTGTTGAGTGGCAGGCAGAAAACATGATAGGGAAAGAAGAAGGTCTGGGGATGTTTTTAATATTTCTTATCAGGAAGGCTTCATGGCCTTTTCAAGCTCCATGTAGCCAGTTCTGTGTTGCATGATGGCTGGGACACATCAACAAAGTGACTCTTTGTCTTAATTTAGTTATACCTATGGCGAAAACTATCCAGTCGCAGCACGACAACACAAACAACAGCCTGCCATATGTTGTGTCTAATGACTTAGGCTGGTGGGTGTGTCTGTCACTCTCCCAGCATATTTCTAGGGCCAGGTGCCTGTGGCAATGCAGCTGTTATCCCTTTTATTCCTTGTTTCATTTTCCTCTTGGCTGCTGCTGCTGTCTGTAGCCAGGAAGTTTAAGCTGTGGCTGATGTGATACAGTTTTAGAAATATAGCACTTGGGTGGGGATGTGATTGCCATAGCCTAGTGCACACTGAATTGTTGCCATATTGTACAGGTAATGATGTCAGGCAACAATACTGATCGGAAATCTGAGCAGATTAATTTTGTGCTTCTGGAAAAAGGAAGAAGTCTGCTGATGTCCATTAGATTACCAACTGAAGTATACTGTATATCTGAAATGGCATTAGACAAAAGAAACACACAGCACAACAGCTCATTTTCACAAGATGTAGTGATGGTCACCAACTTTGGTGCCTTTAAATGAAAATGAGACAAATTTGTAGAGCATAAGGCTATTGGTCTTTATCAGCAATGATGACTGGGTTCTGCTTCTAGTGTTGGAGGCATCATACTTCTGAGCACTAGTTGTTGGGAATCATAGTGACACTCATGTCCTGCTTGCGGACTTCCCATAGGCATCTGGTTGGCCACTTTAAGAACAGGATGTTGGACTAGATCAACCTTTGTCCAGATCCAGCAGGGTTTTGTTTGAGCTTTGGAAAAGAAAAAATGCTTCCTCTGTGCTTTGAATAAAAACAGCTTTCTTCACAGAAGGAAACATGCTGCAGTTTGAAAAGCACTTTCCCCTCTGCAGAGAATTTAGGAGATTCATTCTAGCCAGCAATTAGCTGATTGCAGGTTAAAGGGAGGTACACTGGGAGCATCTCTTTAAATATGTTTGTTCTAGTGACCTCCTTTGAACTTTGCTGATGTCAGTCACCTGCCATCATTTTATTATCAGATGACTGACAGGTAGGTTATATGAATTCTAAAGGGAACCACAGCCAGCAATTTGACTGCTGTGTTTTGGACCAGTTGTATTCACGAGCAGCCCCACATAAAGTGCATTGAAATAATCCAGTCTAGAAGTTACCAGAGCACAGAATACTGTGGCCAAGTCATCTTTGTCCAAAATTCATTGAATATTGATATTCTGGTTTAGCATGCATAGCTTGTTTATTAAATTGCATGCTATTTTTTCGTACTCCCCCCCCCCCGTAACCTCTTAGTTCATTTCATTAGGCCTATAGCTAGCAAGATCAGGGGTAGCCAATGTGGTGCCCTCCAAACTTTGTGGACCACAACTCCCACCATCTCTGACCACTTACTAATCTGATGAGTTGAGTGCAAGAACATCAAGAACATTGGCTAGTGCTGGGCTAGATCATTTGGTTTGGTATATATAGCTTCCCCAGCAGCCTTCTTGTTCATTTCAATAGGGCTTGTGGAGAATAACATCTCAGTTTACATGTCTAATCAATCCTTAACGCCAGAGACTAGACTCTCTTGTAATATTAAATGAAAGCTGTACAAGGAGCTGGGATCATGTTGAAAGTGTGCAGTTAATTATCTGGCCAAATCAAGTCGGCATTCCTGACAGAAGCCCTGATAAAATAGCCTATTTGGATTTAATTTTACATATCTGTTTTTTGGTTTTTATGGATCTATCTCTGCAGCTCTAGGTTGCTTCTGAGTTCATCAGCTCCTGCTGCTTCTCGTTTCCTTGAAGCTGTCCTAATCCTCCATTTGTGACATCATGACTACTTGAGAAAGGGAGATAATTGTGATTTCACAAACTGTGCATTGTGACCTTCAAGTGAGGGAGACACAGCAGGAAGAGAGAGATTCCTAAGCAACAAAGAGTATATTTTAGAGAAAATATCCTATGCAGTCTATATCTATATATATGCATCTAGGTAGCGGAGTATCCAGATGATGCTATCAGCAAAATGATATTTAAGTGGAAAACTTTTTCTGAGTTTTTCCATGATGCCCAATAAATATTGCATTAGCCAAGGACACAGGTTTTATTTACAGTAAAGAGCTTCTTACAGCACTGTTGCAGTACAGATGGAAGAGCCTTTTTGTGTGGTTAATTTTATTTGGATATTAAAGCCCCCTTTCACATTGACAGAGAATATTGCAAAGCATCCTTAGAAGAACAGTCATTCTCAGTGGAAGAGCTGCTTATTGATACAATCCTTGAGGATGGCCCCAACTGAACTAAAACAAACTTATTTGAAAAGTGATTTATGTTTGTGTAAGCAATGTCAGTGGCAAATGAAAATCAGGTTCAAATATGCGTACTTCTGATTTTTATTTTACTCTGCCTGTCAAAGTATCTTGTACATCTCAGGGGACAGTTTGAGGCACAGAATGTCAACATGGTACCCACTCATGTGTCCAAAGAGGTCTTCCCTGGTGCTTTCATGATCCTGCCTCCTCTGCTGAAATTAAGCTTGAAAAAAGCCTACTTTGGCCTATTTTGGGATGGAACTGAGTTCAGTTCCAGCTGGAAAAGCCCTGTCTAAATCTATTTTGCTTTGCTCTTTACTCCCTATAACTTCTTTGTGATGAGGGACGGCATGTAGGCAGGCTGAAGCAATCCTGGAGTGGAGAGCGGCAGCACAGGAACATTTTGGAGATGCTAGAAATGTGAAGCAGCAGCAGCAGCAGCAGCAGCTACAGTTGGAGTGTTGCCTCAGATACTGTAGTCTGTGCAGTGTGCAAGCCTGTTGCCAAAGATTACACAGCATGCTCTGATTATCAAGTGAATATCTATATTATATTTGTATTTACTTCATCTTTGTCT